>NC_081375.1:8289677-8589677 GCF_030684315.1 Stegostoma tigrinum
ACTTGACGTTGAGTATCTGAGACACAATAAGAGACAATGTCAGTGGGATGGGGGCGAGGCATCACATGTGAATTCACATGTGCTTTGCCATGTGAATGTCAAAGATAAAACATTTTTTAGAAGCGCAGAAACAAGAGGCAAAAAAGTGAATTCTGTACCTTTGTTTCTGAGTTTTAGAAACCTTCTTCTCCTCTTCCAGCCTGCGGCATGCTTCTTCTAGTTGAGCAAGTGTGTTTGGTGGTGGAAGTGGAGGCATCGCCGGGTCCTGAATGAAGGGGTGGGATGGCTGAACAATGCCCCTCTGGTGGGTACTGCCAACATGTTGACGATTGGTACGCTCCATTGCATTTCCCCTCAGGCATTCAGTGACACTTCCTCTTTTCATACATTGGACACTATGGAGAGAAATGTTTATTATGCCCCAGTTGCAATCAATTGTCAGTAACCTGTCCTCCCCCTCATTCTTCAAATACATTTGTGGGAAGGTGATGGCCTAGTGGTATTTTTGCTGGACTGTTGATCCAGAGACACAGATAATGTTCCACAAACTGAGTTCGAATCCCACCTAGGTAGATGGTGGAATTTGAATCCAATGAAACAAAAACTGAATTAAGAATCTAATGCTGACTGTGAATCCATTGCTGATTGCCAGAAAAACCCATCTGGTTCATTAATGTCCTTTAGGGAAGGAAACTGCCATTCCTACCTGACCCACAGTAATGTGGTTGACTCTTAACTGCCCTCTGGGATGGACAATATATGCTGCCTGGCCAGTGATGCTCTCATCCTGTGAATGAATAATGAATAAAGAGCTTAAACCAGTTTGAACCCTAGAAGTCAAGTGGTTTTGGGAGCTATACATGTTCCTTCCTGATCTGACCATTTTCAAGCCTGTATTCCCGTGCAAAAGCCTATGGATGACACATGTAGGATCTTTCTGCTCCTTAAACAAGTAGCAATAATAAGATCTTCAGCTGGAGACAACTTCTCTGCAGGAACCTGTCAATCAAACCTGATACCTTCTGCTCATTGCCCTGCCTTGACTTTGTTTCCAGCCAACTGGAATGTGAATTTGCAATCAACATGAAAATATTTTCTCTTTTTATACTCAATGTCCAAAATTGCAAAAATCATTTCGTCTTATAAAGAAGCAATCTAAATACTTCAGGGTAACGGCTCTCACAGGTGATAAGAGGAACATCACACATAACTTGACACCATTCCACCGACACATCCAAGTGCTCCCTCCTCAACATAGTTCCACTAATGCACAGCACCCACCAATGACTGCTCCACGGTTGCGCTCGCTCCCACCCCTGACACTGTTGCACTAACACACCATAGCTCCCCCATTTTTACTGACACACACTACCTCATTACACAAACACAGACACTGATGTCTGCATGTGCTCATCTGCACAGTACAAAGCAAGAATTCAAAGTAGTTCCATCTTTACCTGTGTGACCTCTGTTTGTTGGGTTGTCGTTCACTCTCCAACATCCACTGCCACACATTCTGTGTCCGGTCCGTCTCTTCACAGGGGAGCTGGGGACTGGAAGGAGGCAGAGATCCCTCACTGGGAATTGGGTTGACGCAGTCCATCACCTGTGCGCTCCTCCTGGCCATGGTACTGTTTCTACTGCTGACAGTCAAACAAAGAGGAAAAAAGTCAGTCAGCGGAAAGCTTTTAATTTCTGCTATTTAAAATCTGAGGTCTACCTGCACCCCCACTTAACAACTTCACTCCCTGCTTCTCCTGAAGATACTCCCAGACACACATGCAGGTACAGATCCAGAGGTCCCCACCTACCCAGTAGCACACCGGTCAATAGCTTGTAGCCTCAGGTACCACGCAGTGTCTCAGTACAATCCACAAATTTAACTCCAGGATTCACTGGGTCTTGTTTCCCCACCTCCCTACCCAGAAACCAGAGATGCATGCACTTGGTTACCAGCCTCCCAGGGCCCATAGCTTTTTCTGGGTCAAACTAAGTTGGGAAAACTGCACTACAAGGCCATTCAGCTCCTTCAGCCTGTTCAACATCATTCATAGTGATCATACCACAGAGTCCTAACCACCCAAATTTTGCAGTAGCTGTTTGGTACCTTGTGTTGTATGAGAAGGCAACGAACTGAGACCTCCATTGTGGACAGTCAGCACTAATGCTAATAATGCCCATGGTGAGGCTTCCAAGTACATTAATTGTTACTGAACTATAATATCCACACCTTTCAATGACCATGTAAATGGACAAATTATAAGCCTCTCATTTTCTAATGAAGTCAGGGTGCGGCTTTCTCTGCACTGGGGAAACCAAGCAGAGGCTTGGGACCACTTTGCAGAACACCTACACTCGGTTCGCAATAAACAACTGCATCTCCCAGTCACGAGCCATTTCAACGCCCCTTCCCATTCCTTAGACGATATGTCCATCCTGGGCCTCCTGCAGTGCCACAACGATGCCACCCGTAGGTTGCAGGAACAGCAACTCATTCTGCTTGGGAACTCTGCAGCCCAATGGTATCAATGTGGATTTCACAAGCTTCAAAATCTCCCCTCCCCCTACTGCATCCCAAAACCAGCCCAGCTCGTCCCCGCCTGCCTAACCTGTTCTTCCTCTTACCTATCCACTCAAGACGCACCTCCATTTCCTACCTACTAAACTTATCCCGCCCCCTTGACCTGTCCGTCCTCCCCGGACTGACCTATCCCCTCCATACCCATACTCTCCTCACCACCTATCTTCTCCTCTATCCATCTTCGGTCCACCTCTCCCTATTTATTTCAGAATCTTCTCCCCATCCCCCTTTTCTGATGAAGTGTCCAGGCCCGAAACATCAGCTTTTGTGCTCCTAAGGTGCTGCTTGGCCTGCTGTGTTCATCCAGCTCCACACTTTGTTACCAGGGCCCGTTGTGTGTTGGCAGCTCACTGTGGCACCATCACTGACAGCTCCCCCACCTTGAGAAACAATGACAGTACTCCGTGGCATGACAGGGCTCAGGGACAGAGCTTCATAGCAGTATCATCTATAAGCAGCCAACAGAACAACTTGGTCAATGTTGGCCATAGTTACAAATGTGTATGGGCCACAGATTGTTTACAGTGGCTGCACAAAATTGTATTCAATCACAACTACGTCAACGACGAGGAGCACAAACAGTTCATCCACTTCACCAACACCTTCCACCCAAGCCTTAAGTTCACCTGGACTATCTCTGATACCTCTCTCCCCTTCCTGGACATCTCTGCCTCCATTTCTGGCATCCATCAGGAAACTGATTTCCATTTCAAGCTACCGACTCCCACAGTTACCTAGAATATGCCTCTACTCACCCACCTTCTTGCAGAAAGGCCATCCCCTATTCCCAATTCCTTCGCCTCCGCCACATCTGCTCCCAAGATGAGGCATTCCACTCCAAACATCCCAGATGTCCTCTTTTTTCCAAGAGCCATAACTTCTCCTCCACAGTGGGAGAAAATGCCCTCGACCATGTCTCTCACATTTCCCACAACTCATCCCCCACCCGCAATAACAAAACAGAATCCCCCCTTGTCCTCACCTACCACACCACCATCCTCCGACACTTCTGCCATCTGCAATCTGATCCCACTACCAAAGACATTTTTCCCTCCCCACCCTTATCTGCTTTCCGGAGGGTCCACTCTGTGTGACTGCCTTGTCCGCTCCATATCCCCTACCACCCGCAGCACTTTTCCCTGCAACCAGAGCAAGTGCTACACCTGCACCTACACCACACATCAGCCCCGCAACTCCACCCCCCACCACTCACCCCTATCCCAGGCCCTAAGACGACCTTCCACATCAAGCAGATGTTCACCTGCACATCTGCTAATGTGCTATACTGTATCCGCTGTTCACGATGTGGCCCCCTCTACATCGGGGAAACCAAGCGGAGGCTTGGGGACTGCTTTGCAGAACACTGACACTCGGTTTGCAACAAACAACTGCACCTCCCAGTAACGAACCATTTCAACTCCCCCTCCCACTCCCTGGACGATATGTCCATCCTGGGCCTCCTGCATTGCCACAAATGATGCCACCCAAAAGCTGCATGAACAGCATTTCATATTTTGCTTGGGAACCCCTGCAGCCCAAGGCTATCAATGTAGACTTCACAAGCTTCAAAATTTCCCCTCCCCTGACCACATCGCAAAACCAGCCCAGCTCATCCCTGCCTCCCTAACCATTCCTCCCACCTCAAGCCCCACTCCCATCTCCTATCCACTAACCTTATCCCACCTCCTCAACCTGTCCGTCCTCCCTGGACCAACCTATCCCCTCCCTAACTCCCCACCTACATTCACCTTTACTGTCTCCAACCCCACCTCTTTGACCTGTCTGTCTCCTCTCGACTTATCTTCTCCTATCCACCCTCCCCTCTCTCCCTATTTATTTCAGGATCCCCTTCCCCTCCCCTATTTCTGAAGAAGGATCTCAACCTGAAACGTCAGCTTTCCTGCTCCTCTGATGCTACTTGGCCTGCTGTATTCATCCAGCTCTACACCTTATTATCTCACAACTACTTCATGGTCTGTTTGATAGAAATAACTAACATAATTACAGAATATCTTGCATGTTTACACTCCTTGGTGTTTGCAATGTGTTGCTGAGTGTTCCTGATGGACAGGCCAGCAGATCCCATTTTCCAACCCTTTGTGTTGGTCTCTGCTGGATTTGCACTGGACTGAGCTGTAATTGGCCTCAGTGCCTCCAAGTTAGGGGACAGATGGAAAAAAAAAACATCAGCATAACTCATCCTGGACAACACGCTCACATCTTGGGAAAGAGGCTAAACGGTGATTCACAGCCTGGTTGAGTAGCCAACCGATTCACTATGCTGACTTCTGTGTATGTAGGGTCTGAGTACAAGAGTGAACCTGCTTTTCCTTAAGGCAGACTTTTAAAAAGATGAGAACTTACCCAAAGGGAAACTGTTCCACTTGATGTCCCGACATTTCAACCTTGGAGTGAACACTTCGAAATTTGGTGTAGGAACAAAAGTCTGTGCTGTTTGGACAGAGACACTGAACTTTATGAGCAGCCTCAGTTTCAATCTGTTCCTTTGTCTTGGGAACAGTGTGATGGTGAATGTAATGATGGTGGACGTACTTGGCACCCTGTTTGGACACACACCCTTTGTTGGAAACACCTGGAGCTGCTGTCTGGCTCCCCAGGGCCATTTGAAACTTTGCCCCTCGGAGACAGTCTGGTGTCTGGGAGGGAGGAGAATATCTGCCCACACCCGGCGATTGGCAGCCTGGGGTTTTCAGTACTCGTGACAAGTGGTCATCCAAGATAGTCTGGGGGTCGTCGTCACAGCTTCCAGAGGGCAGGAGGGCCAGTGGATGCAGCTGATGCTGGGGGCCTATGGGTTCCATCTCTGTCTGTGTTGTTATTGTGGGAAGCTCACAATCTTCACTTTCATCCTGTCAAATAGAAATGGACATCTTGTATTCACCGAGTGGTACAAAGGTAATTGCAACAACACATGTTCCCTGCAACTGACAATCCTCAACCCTCCAAATGACTCACTGAATTGTTACAAGTGCAGAAAACAGACACTCAGCCCATGTTTGCATCAGGTCTCCAAATGGGCATTTTGTCTTCTTGGGAGCGAGTACATTCTTCTTTTTTAAATAACCATTTAATTTCTTTTTGAAAATCTGATAGAAGCAGGTTCAGTCACAGTCTCAGGCAGTATTTCCCTGACCCTATCCACTCACAGTGTTAAGGGAGTTTCCTCAACATTTGTTTCTTTTGCTAATCACCTTAAATCTGTGCTGTCTCAGTGCTGATCCTTTCAAAAATGGGAACAGTTTCTCATTTGCTCTGTCTGGGGATTTTTCACTCCAGAAACTCAGTTCCCTCCAGAGCCTCCCTTCACCAGTTTAGGCAACTTTTCCCTGCAGCGTCACCTCTTGGTCTCTCCTACCCATCTTTCACAAACAGCCAATTTCAAATGGTCCACTTAAAGCTGTTCATTTTAAGCCAATTTCCTAGTTGGGAATCCCCTGAAATCACACACATGTCCTGCGTTCAAGGCAGCACAGACTGAAAGAGGGTGGGGAGTAAACTCGGTCTTGCTAATACAGTCAGGCGGTATAGATTATAATTACTCCTCCCTTCAGTGTGCAAAGCCAGATAAACATAGACCCCCTGCCCTAGAAAAGGGCAATGTACACTTCATCACTGCAGCCAAATTGCTCTAATTTCCAACCATCATCAAAAGGGACTGAGGGACAATACTATCTGATCAAAGTGACCAAAACAAGGGATCTAAAAAAAACCAAGCTACACTGAGATGAGTACAATGTTTAATGCAGTACTATGTGCTAGATGAGTTTTAAAATGCAAATCTGTCATGCTGTTCTCTGTCTCGGGGACTGCAAGTTTCTAGAGATTAAAATTAAACAACTTTCTCTTCTCCTGCCCCACCCACAAGCTCTGTGGTAGCAGTCCCTACCTCTTTGATCTGCTGTAGCCTCTCCTCTAAACTGTCCATGGTGTCTCGCTCCCGCTTGAGCTTCTCCAGTCGAGAGATGAGCTGAGTGGCGAAGGCTGCTGGGTCCACAGGCGTCATCTCCTTTGGAAGGCGATGAGTTCTCTACATGAAGCAAGAGCATAACAGATAGAGGACATTTAGCTGTCCGTCCTTCAGCTTGCACATGTTGGGGAAAGGTGGAGCACAGACAGCACACTGGACAGAAAGAAAAAGAGACAGCAAGAGAGCGAGAGCATGTGAAAAGAAGAATGAGAGACAGACAATGAAAGAGTGAGAAGAGAACGTCAAAAGACCAGGAGACAAAAAGGAGGGGGAGATCGCCAGCGAGGAAGAAAACAGAAGCAAAGCTTTTGTCTTTCCCTTTTAAGTGTGTGCGTGTCTTTGGGTAAAGCTAGTTTCTCTGCTCATTGCAAAGAGCTGGGGATTTTATGTGCTTCTTACAGTGGCCTCATGGAGCGACATCCTTCCCAGCGGCTCTGGCCTAGGGTGAGAGCACTCAGTTGTCCTGCTCATTCCCTCTGTAGTACAACCAGCTCATCAGTAGCTTCAGAGTCTCGAGCTTCTTCAAAGACAGTGTTGTCGAACATCAAAAAACATGAAGGTGGGAGGGAAGAATCTTTAACTGAAGTGGGTTATAAACAGAAAATGAAAATTAAAAAAAAATGGAGGGAAGATGGAGTCAAACGGGTGCAGATCAGAGAAAATGTGGTAATTTATTTCCTGGCTGCACGCTGGGTAGCTTTGAGGATCTGTTGGCTCAACAGCTCCTGTGTTCTTTTTCACTCCCTCACTCTTCACTTCTGTCTTCTTTGTGCAGCATGAAGAGAATCAGCTGCAGGCTACTTTTGCTACACTGCTGGGCTCGGCTGCCTAAAGCTGCAGCTATCAGGGGAGAAGGGAGGCTGTGAATCAGGAGCAGAGAATCACAAGACAAGGGAAAGCACGGCACGGCACAGCCTGTACCAGTGTCAACAAACATGACAGGGGG
The DNA here is from genome assembly GCF_030684315.1 of Stegostoma tigrinum. NCBI lineage: Eukaryota > Metazoa > Chordata > Chondrichthyes > Orectolobiformes > Stegostomatidae > Stegostoma > Stegostoma tigrinum. The sequence continues at coordinate 8,297,193 of NC_081375.1, forward strand.
GACGGGGGAGAAGAGAGCGAGAGAGAGAGAAAGAGAGAGAGAGAGGGAGAGAGAGAAAAAGAAAGAAAGAGGAAGAGAATAAACTATCCCTCCTTTCCATCCATCTCTCTGCACCACCCCCTACCTCTGCTCTCATCATTTTAAGCTGGACACCGTACCCACCCAATGAAGCAAAAAAGCCTTCTCTAAGGCAACCGCACAGCAGCAGCAATGATGCGAGGGGCAGAGAAAGGAGTCGCTCTGTTGGAAGTTGTCACTTTACACACTAGCTGTCTTCTATTCAGCTCCTGATCAAAGCACAGCCTGGCAGAGAATGTCGATTGGGGAGCCCCAGGACAAAATAATCTCTTTACAAGCTCGGGCAGTAGAACTTGTGTGTTGTTTCCAATTTTTTGTAGGGGGGAAAACAACATATTTTGGAGACAACAGTTTGCAAGCCCTTTGAAAGAGATTTTGTGCTAGTTATTTTTTCTCCCCTCGGTTAGGAAGATATGAAAGCTCACTGCAGCAAGAAAGCTATACAAGGCTTGATGATGTGCAATGGCGATCTGTTCACCACACAGGCACAGCTTGGTCTAGTACCAGATAGAGGGGCCATCTGAACTGTCCAAAGTAACTACATACAAGGCAGCATGTTGCATGCATGCTGCTGTTAAAATACAATTTAAAAAAAGCATAATTAGAGGAGACCGTTCTCCCCAAATGTAGTGCATAGTGACCCCCTCTGGACCCCTTGACCAGAGTGAAATTGCATGCAATTATTTTTCATGTGCTACCACTTCTTGGAAGGGGGGGGGGAGGTGGCCAGTGTCAGCAGAGCCTGATTGTACATTCACCTGACATGTGTAAATACATGCACCCACACCCAAGATTTCAGGAGTCAGATAGAGCCCAATCAATCATCAATACTGTGTCCTGTTCTAGTCACCCAGTTATAGGAAGGATATTATTAAGCTGGAGAGGGTTCAGAACAGATTTACCAGGATGTTGCTGGGTATGTAAGGCTGGATAGGCTGGGCCCTTTCTCACTGGGGTGTAGGAAGTTGAGAGGCTACCTTATAAAAAAGTTTAAAAAATAATGAGGGGTTAATGGTAGTTGTCTTTTCCCTGGGATGAGGGATTTCAAAGATTATGTGGCACATTTTTAAAGATGAGAGGAGATTTTTAAAAAAAAGACATGAGGGCCAAATTTTTTTTGAAATAGAGGGTGATTTGCGCGCGGAATAAACTTCCTGACGAACTGGTGGGTATGGGTAAAATTACAATGTTTAAAAGACATGTAGATAATTTCATGAATAGGAAAGATTCAGAGGGTTATGGGCCAGGAGCAGGCAGGTGGGACTAGTTCAGTTTGGTATTATGTTCAGCATGGACTAGTTGGACCAAGGGGTATGTTTCCGTGCTGTAGGACTATCGGCTCACTCACCTGTAATTACGGACTGAAAGGGGTACGCTACTATTCTGAGAGATTCAGCATCATGCTAAAACCTACCAGTCAGATTACAAAGTAGGGACTTCAGGTTGAATTTTGGTTTGGTTTCCCACCCAGTGCCAATCTCAAGCAATGAGCAATCCACAAACATACAAGGGCTCGGCTGTGAGTATCTCCTACAATGGATCCAAGGGATGCTCCAGGGAGATCTGAAGTCAAGGTTATTTAGTTTGAATGAGATCAGGGCAACGAATTTGTTGCAGCGCCCTAGTCTGGTGGAACTGGTCAGAAAAGACATTAATACATACACAAACAGCCCAAATGCTCCACTGTGAACAAAGCTTCCTAAATTGTGGGTGGTGGATCTTAGTGGGATCGCCAGTCAAACTTTTCCAGTTCAGTTCAGAGGCTGTAGTCGGCTACATGAGACTCTGACTGGCTGTAGCTCCTTTAAATCCTCGAAGCTTGTTCACCCCTCCAAAACCAGGCATGGCCTGATAACCCTAATGCTGCTCTCCAAACCTGTGGGCGTGGGGGGGGGGGGGGGGGGGGGTGGAAGAGTAAGGAAGTAGTGGAAGTTAGGAATGTTCCATCTGGGGAATTTAAAAAAAAGTCCAGATGAGTCAACCTTCTCCATTCCACTTCCCTCACCCCTTTCACAGGTCTCACCATTCCCTACACAACTCCTGGGGACTGCTGATGCCCCCATCTTACCCCTGAGAGTTGTTATGGGTGTCTTCTGTTGGGCACCTTAAGTACAGGGACCAAGAGCTGGAGCTGATGTGGGAGGAGTTTCCAAAACAGTGAACTGGATTGGAGGAGGTTTGGGGGGGGTCTTGCTGAGAGTTACAATTGCACGAGACTTGGTGTTGTGCCAGGGCAGCCTTTTGATGGAAATCCATCTGCTCAATCCCAGGCAGGAGTGACAGACAAAAAGTTTCAAATGTGCTGGTGTGCACATATGCACGGACATGTGTGAATAAAAGGAGGCAGTACTGGATAAAGAACAATTTTAGACCCATTAACAGAGGAATATTCAACTAACTGGGATCAAGAAAGTTTCAAATCACTGAGGTGAAAATTCCTTGCAAATGATTGTGGAACATCTAGTTTAGGGCTGCACAAGTCCAGTAGATACTATACTTGGAAAAACTGTAAATGAATCCACCCATAACGAACACCATCAATTCACCATTGAGATCAGTGTTGCAGTAAGTAGCATACTCACTTCCTTGATAAAATATCCCAATTATTGGATGTATGTATTTAGGTATGACCTCACCAGTCTATCGAAGATGCTTTTAGGGTTTTTCACACATATAACTGTGTCAGTTATTTGAAAAAACCCAACTCGTACATATTTATGCCTGCAACTTGTATTAATTTAAATACTGTGTTGTCTAGGAAATTAAAGCTTTCCTGCATGAAGCTTTATGCTTGATGGGGAGTTGATTATTATTGAGAATTTCAGAGGGGAGGCAATGGACTAGTGATATTATTGTCAGACTATGTCAGAAACTCAGCTAATGTTCTGCGGACCTGGGTTTGAATCCCACCACAGAAGATAGGGGCATTTTAAGTTTGTAAATTGCAGATTTTTTAAAAAAAGTAAAAGAATCTACTGATAACCATAAAACCATTGTCAATTGTTAGAAAAACCCATCTGGTTCACTAACTTCCTTTAGGGAAGGAAATATATCCCCCTCCCCTGGTCAGGCCTACACAGGACTCCAGATCCCACAGCTACATGATTGACTCTCAATTGCCGTCAGAATTGGGCCAGCAAGCCATTCCTTTGTACCAATCCCTTCAAAAGCCTCAAAGAAATGAAACCAGATGGATCATTTGGCATCGAACTAGGCACAAGAAAAGACAATGGCAGATACAGCCTTGTTGACTCTGCAATATCCTCCTTACTAATATTTGACAGACAGTGCCAAAGTTGGGACAGCTGTCTCACAGGCTATTCAAGCCACAGCATAGACATAATCATACTCACAGAATCCAGACAAACAGACAGACAACGTCCCAGACATCATTATCAAAATTGCTGAATATATCCTGTCCCGTTGGCAGGACAGTCCCAGCAGAGGTAGTGGCACAGTGGTATACAGTAAGGAGGGAGTTGCCCTGGGAATCCTCAACATGGACTCCAGACTCCATGAAGTCTTGTGGCAAGGAAATTCCTGCTGAGTACTACGTACCATCCTCCCTCAGTTGATAAATCAGTATTCTTTCATGTTGAGCAAGACCTGGAGGAAGCACTGAGGATAGCAAGGGCATAAAATGTACTCTGGGTAGGGGATTACAACGTCCACCACCATGAGTGGTTCAGCAGCAGTACTACTGATCAAGCTGGTCCGGACCTACAAGGACACAGCTGCTAGATTGAATCAGCAGCAAGTGGTGAGGGATCCAAGAAGAGGGAAAAACATACTTGATCTTATCCTTACCAATCTGCCAGCTGCAGATGCATCTGTCCATGACAGTATCATTAAGACTGACTATGGCACAGTCCTTGTGGAGGTAAGATCCCATCTTCACGCTGAGAATACCTCCAGCGTGTTGTGTGGCACTATGCTAAATGGGAGACTTCAAACAGATTTACCAACTCAAGACTGAGATCGATGTGCTGCTGCAGGTCATCAACAGCAAAATTGTACCCTAGAACAACCCTATGACCTGGTATACCGCGCACCGCGCGCACCCCCTGCCCCCCCCACCCCCACATTTAACAATTACCATCAAGCCAGGGGATCAACCTTGACTCGATAGAGAGTGCAGGAGGGCATGCTAGGAGCAGCATCAGGCATTCCTGAAAATGAGATGTCAACCTGGTGAAGTTACCAAGCAGGACTACTTGAATGCCAAATAGTACAAGCAGCAAGTGATAGACAGAGCTACATGATCCTCTAACCAGCAGATCAGACCTAAGTTCTACGGTCCTGCCACATCCTGTTGAGAGTGGTGGTGGAGAATTAAACAATTCACTGGAGGAAGAATCTCTACAAATATCTCCATTTTCAATGATGGAAAACCCCAGCACACCAGTGCAAAAGATAAGGCTGAAATATTTGCAGCAATCTTCAGCCAGAAGTAGTGAGTGGATGATCCTTCTTGGCCTCCTGCAGTGGTCCCCAGTATTACAGATACCAGTCTTCAGCCAATTCAATTCACATCACATGACATCAAAAAATGAATAGAAGCACTGGATACCACAAAGGGTACAGGCTCTGACAACGTTCTGGTAATAGTACTGGAGACTTGTGCTCCAGAACTTGCCATTCCCCTAGCCAAGCTACTCCAGTACACAGTTGTAACACTGGCATCTACCTGATAAAGAAAATTCCCTGGATATGTCCTGTACATTAAAAAGCAGGACAAATCCAACCCAGCCAATTACCACTGCATCTACTCTTGGTCATCAGTACAGTGAGGAATGTATCAAGTGCTATCGAGCAGCACCTGCTCAGCAATAACCTATGAAGTGATGCCCAGTTTGGGTTCCACCAGGGCCACTCACCTCCTGATCTTATTACAGCCTTGGTTTAAACATGGACCGAGAAAGCTGAATTCGAGGTGAGGCGATAGTGACAGCCCTTGACATCGAGGTTGCATTTGATTGAGTGTGGCATCAAGGAGCCCTAGCAAAACTGGAATCAATGGGTTAAAGGGGCAAATTCTCTGCTGGTTTGAGTCATACCTGGCAGGTAGGAAAATGGCTGAGGCTGTTGAGGATTAGTCATCTTTACAGGAGTCCCTCAAGGTAGTGTCCTAGGCTCGACCATCCTCAACTGCTACATCAATGACCTCTCCATCACAAGAGTGAGAAGTGGGGATGTTCGCTGAAGATTACACAATGTTCAGCACCATTCACGACTTGTCAGAGACAGAAGCAGTCCATGTCCAAATGCAACAAGATCTGGACAATATCCAGGCTGGGGCTGACAAGCGACAAGCAGCATTTGTGCTGCACAAATGCTAGGCTATGACTATCAGAGACAGAGACAATCTAACCACTGCCCCATGACAGTCAATGGTGTTACCATTACTGGATCCCCCACTAATATCCTAGGGCTTAGCACTGACCAGTAACTGAACTAGACATGCCCCATAAACAGTCGCTACAAGAGCCAGTCAGAGGCTACGAATACTGCAGCGAGTAACTGACTTCCTGACTCCCCAGAGCCTGTCCATCATTTACAAGGCACAAGTCAACAGTGTGATAGTATAATGTAGCAGTGGAAGTTAGATAGAACTTGGCTTCGGGTAAAAGTTCGGCACAACATTGGGAGCCGTAGGGCCTGTACTGCACTGTACTGTTCTATGTTCTATGATGGAATTCTCCCCACATGCCTGGAAGGGTGCTGATCCAACAACACTCAAAGCTTTGACACCATCCAGGTCAAAGCAGCACACTTGACTGACACCACATCCACAAGCACCCACTCTCCACCACTATTGTTCAGTAGCAGTGTATCCTATGTACAGGATGCACTGCAGAAATTTGCCAAAGATCCTCAGTCAGCACCTTCCAAAACCATGACCACTTCCATCTTTAAGGAAGAGAGCAGCAGATTTATGGGAACACCACCAAGTTCCCCTCCAGGGCACCCACCATTCTGACTGGGAAATATATCACCATTTCACCTTCACTGTCGTGGGGTTAATATCCTGGAATTTCCGCCCTAATGATATTGTGTATCAATCCACAGCAGCTGGACTGCAGTGATTCAAGAAGGCAGCTCACTGTTAACCTTCTCAAGGGCAACTTATGGTCTTAACTAGGGACAGGCAATAAATGCTGGCCAAGCTAACCATGCCCACATCCCACAATGAATTTTTAAAATTCTAATTCAGCTGAGAGTTTCCAAGTACCACATATGCCAATACCAATACAGAAGGCATTGTTACTACATGAAGCATGACCTAACTAATGAGACACAGAGAATAAAAAGTAGTTCTCAAAAACTAACAAGTGGGCCCCGAAAATCGAAATGAACAGAGAAAATTCCGAGAGGAGCTCTTGAAGAAAAATTATATTGACCTCAAGTCTCACCCCCACCTTGCACACCAAGCCGCTTTGGCTCTCAGCCTGGGGTCACAACAATGTTCAAGCACCAAAATAATTAGTAGAAGGTTTGTGCAACACTGATATATAACAATGTTCTTATATATTATCTTTAATATAACAAAAATGTCCCAGACCTTTTGGAGGAATGTAGATCAAACAGACAGACAATGTTAAGCTGTGAGAGATATAATGAAAACTGAATTCAGCAAAGGGCTGAAACACTTACAGGAAAGTGAGGTAGTGAGACCTGACCATTAGCTTTGACACTGCGTTGCATTTCCCTCTGTTGTTGCTTCTTATGCCGATATGGAGGGATCCCATCTCTGCAAATTAAACCATGAAACAGAATGTGAGAAGAATCCAACAGGATTGAAATTAGTTTCATGTGTCACCGAACATGACGAATGCAACATCCAAGTTCTACAACTGCCAGCAGTTTGGTTTTGTAGACCTGGCTCTGGTGCGCAGGCTATAAGCCCCTCAATCTGTTGTCCAGTTACCAACAGTTCCAATGCCCACCTGCCAAGAGGACACCCAATAATTGTACCCGAGAGATTCTTGTCACAATGCCACTGAGCTGGAAGACCACAACAGCACACACAAGGACAGTGTGGTTTACTAGGTTAAAATCTGGAACAAAAACAGAAGTTGCTGAAAAGGTTCAGCAGGTCTGGCAGCATCTGAGAAGAAAAAAAGAATCAGAGTTAACATTTCAGACCCTTCCTCAGAACTAATTTTGTGGCTGGGAGGAGTGGCATGAGTATGGCTATTGACACTGACCTTTTTTTCCAGAGAACTGAGGAAGGGTCACTGGACCCGAAACATTAACTCTTTTTCTTCCCCCCCTTCAGATGTTGACAAACCTGCTGACCTTTTCCAGCAACTTCTGTTGTTGTAATTCACCGTGTAATGTTCTTCTCTGAAGCAGACAGTCAGCAGCAGTAGTCCCACTATAGGTTGCAGTACGTACTGAGGGAATACCAATCAGTTGGAGGTACTACCTTTTGAACAAAAAAGGAAAGTTGGAGCCTCCATCTGTCCACTCCGGGGGATGTAACAGAGCTCATGACACTATGCTGAAGAACAGCAAGGATGCTCTCTCCAGTATTTTGACTATTTATTCCTTTATAAGGCATCACAAAAACAGATTGTGGTCTTCAGCTTGCTGAGTATAAATTAACTACCACACTTCCTCATTGCAACATGTACCTTAAAAAGTATTTCATTGGATTAAAAGAAAAAGTGCGTTGCGTAGGATTGTAGTTTTTCGTACAGCTGGAAGAGAAGAACCATGGACGGATTTGTAAATAGGATAAAAATCTTAGAAACTGAAACACTCAGTCCAGGAACCCAAATTAAGTCTGTGGCAAGGAAAATGGGGGTAGCAAGAAACTTGCTGTCTGTGAGAACACAGGCAGCAGAGCCTTGAATTATCCCTGGTTGATGGAGGTAGGGGTCTGGGAGACTAGCCAGAAGTGTGTGAAATAATCAAGCATGGAGATAGCAAAGACATGGATGAGGATTAGTGAAAGTGAGCTGAGGCAGTGATAGTGGTAGTTGATATTATGGAGGTGAAGATAAGCAGTCTCAGTGTGAGCAGTGGTAGAAAGCTCATCTCTCAGGTTCCGATGGTTCGAATGTTCTGACTAGTCTGGTTCAGCTTCAGAGTTGTCATGGATGGATTCAATTGGTGGTGATGGAATAAGACCAAATCAATGGCCTCTGTCTTTTTAGAAAAATTAGAATTGGTCATTCAATACTTGATATCTAATAAGCAGTCTGAATCAGAAAGAGATAGTGGTGAGATAAAGCTTGTTGCTATCAGTCTACACATGGAACTCGAGGCCATGTTTTTGGACACACTAGAGGTAACAATGCGGGTCAGCCACCATCCTGCATCCTGTCGTATGGTAAGGGGAGATGGGAAAAGATGCGCAGGGGGCCGGGCGAGGATTGAACCTGAGGGTTAACACGCCTCAGGTGAGGGGAGAGGTTGAGAAAAGAAGGCCTTTGTGGTAAGCTCAGGCGGTGCAGGAATTGAACCCATGCTGTTGATGTCACTCAACATCACAAACCAGCCATCCAGCCCACTGAGCTAACTGAGTTATAAGGAGAGGTTGGATAGGCTGGGACTTCTTTCCCCAGGAGGGAGGAGGTTGAGGGGTGACCTTACAGACCTTAAAATAATGAGGGGCATGTATAGGGTCAACTGCCAAGGTCTTTCACTTCTTCTCCTCACCTTCTCCTCCTCTTCCCCTCTCCACCCCCTACGTTTACAGTCACAGGGGAAAGATATGAGAAACCTAAGGGATAAATTTTTCAGGCAGAGGGTGGTGCATGTAATGAGCTACCAAACGAAATACTGAAACAAGTGGTAAAGAGGAGTACAATTACAACATGTAAAAAGGCATTTGGATAGGTAAAGGTTTAAAGGGATAAGGGCCAAATGCAAGCAAATGGGACTAATTCAGTTTAGGAAACCTGGTCGGCATGGACGAGTTGGGCTGAAGGGTCTGTTTCCATGCTGTACGATTATGATGCCCCTTCTGCAGTGTCTGTGATGGGACACTCCCATTCAACAAACAGGCACACCTTCCTTGCTCACATGGTTATGTCTAGCATAAGCAGGATATTCAAAACTTAAATACCCAGTGGGAAACAAACTGAACTTAAGTTCACCCCCTATCTCCATAAAGGCACATAACTCTGCAAATTAAAATTAATGTTACCCACGTGAAATAGCATTCAAGTCTAACAAATGACAACAGCTGCCTTATGCCAAGCATGCTGAGCCAACTACCTGCCAGACTGCAGCCACTATCTTAATATCTTTTAAGTTCAGCCTTGATTCAGCAAGCCAGTTTACGAAGTGCTCTCGATTTATGGCCCAACACGTCGCACACACTCACGCTACACAACTGTTTGCCATCAGAACACTTCTGGCAGATTGGATTTATCCACAAGTTCAAACAAAATGTTGAAGCTAAGGAGGTGCAAGGTCAGCAGCACAGTGTGCCACTGCCTGAATGCTGAAACTGAAGTCGTGCACGCTCAAGGGGATATCACCAGTGGCAATGTGCAGAAAAATAAATGAAATGGTATCCTTAAGGCAGACACACAAGACCTTTTCTCCCTTTTAGAAAAAGAAAGCACAGACCACTGCCTGATGAATTGAGTTGGAGCAATCAACTCAGGCTTTTCGGGCCTACTATTCTGCCCAGCTTTTGTAACAATCCTCTGGAAAGAACTGTCCTACAACTGTATTTTGAAACATGACTTTCTAAGGTGTACTGATCAATCTCTTGCAGTTTATCGATTAAATATTGCTATAACTTATAAACCACCAATTGAAAAAGGCCTAATTAACTGCTTACAGGCCCAAATGTGCATGACCTGAGCATGATGCAGCTCCTCTTCAGTTTTGAAAGGCTCAAACCCATGTGCATATGCGCCTGCAGTCTTTAGCTGGCAGCAGTTCTGAAGCAAGTCTCTGATCTTGCCAACATCAAAAGCTTGGTTTGTAAGATAAGGTAATGTTTGAAGTTTGCACAGCCGAGCCTGCCCCCTGCGTCAAAACGAAATCCATAAATAAGATATAAGCCAGAGAGAAAAGAGAGGAAAAAAAATCAGCCCTCTTCTTTCCCCAATTGAGGAGAAATCTACACTGCACCTTATTTTAAACAGGAAAGTAAACTCTGATCTGACAGGTTGCCTTTACATCTCATTTATTCCCCTGTTTATAGTGCCTCCGCTTGTTAATTGGAGCTTGTTTTGCCTTCTCTTAATCCCCACACCCCCACTGTAGAAACAAAATCAGACAGTGATGGCCTGTTTGCGTAAATCACTCATTTCTTGTTGTTCATCCTGTGCTGTTAAACAATAGGCTTTTTGAGAAAAGATGAAGCTGCATTTTTTTGTTTCTAGCTCTCGCCCACTCCAAACAGACTGGAACACTGCAGGTGTCATTAGTGCAATAGTGTGAAGCTGGCAAATCTTCTGCAAGGGAGTGGAGAGTAGGTGTGGGGTTAACTCCAAATTTAATTAGTTCAGTGACAATGCAGCTTTGCAAATCACCAAAGCTCCACCACTAATGCTTGTGCCTTCCATTTCATAGGCCTCTAACTCTGGAATTCTCTCCCTCTCCATGTCAGTGTCACTTTCCTCCTTGAAACCTACTTCTTTCTTTGAAGAGCTGTTAGCTGTCTGACCTAATATCCTCATGTGGTTTGCAGGCATATTGTTTTTACAGCATTCCTGTGAAATGACTGGGACATTTTATTTTGTCAAAAGGTGGCTATATAAATTCAAGCTGTTGTTAAGAAAGACAAGGAAAATCATGCATTTCACTGTTGCCTTTTCACATCTCCCAGAAACATCTCAAAATCACTTCAGTTACAATGAATTACTTTGAACTTTCATTACTGTCATTACAAACAAACCAGCAGTCAATGCCCACACAGCAAGACCCCAGAATAAACAACACCATTAATTCCTTTAAACTGCATTCTGGGATCTTTTGGTGCTTGAATCCCCAGCACTGTTTAATGATTCATTTGGAGTCAATGCCTCTAACAGTAGTGCACTGCAGTGTTGCATTGGAGTGTTACCCTCCATTATAATGTTTAGGTCTTACAGTGGAGAGGGGAGAGTTAAGAGCTGAAATCAATTTTCTTGGACAGACCCAGTAGGCAGGTGTGTGGGTTCAGAAAGTCACAAAACCCAGAATTTAAAGAAAGCTATTTAGAACACAACCACTGCAGTGTTGCATTGGAGTGTTACCCTCCATTATAATGTTTAGGTCTTACAGTGGAGAGGGGAGAGTTAAGAGCTGAAATCAATTTTCTTGGACAGACCCAGTAGGCAGGTGTGTGGGTTCAGAAAGTCACAAAACCCAGAATTTAAAGAAAGCTATTTAGAACACAAGGCCCTGTTTGCTTTGACAGTGCGCTACAGTATCCTAGAAATATGTGCAATGAAGATTATACACCAGGTCGAGGTGCTGAAAGCTTTTCTGAATTAACACGTGCTGTTGGAACAAGGGGCTTTCAAAATAAAAGCAAAACCAAGGTGAAATCCGATTTTGCAATCAACTCTCTCATTGAAAAGTGAAACCTTGAGGAAGCGTAGCCATGTGTCACTGAAAGAACATCCCTGCCCCTCATTCCCTCCTATCTTGGGGAGCGGGGGGGAATCCTCGTTTAACCAACCAAGCTTCACACAGCTCTGCTCTATTATGAAAACAAGAATCAGCCAGGCTCCTTTCAGGCTTTACAGCCATCTCCCTTTCACTCCAGCAAGTGATTTTCAAAGCAGCCTGCAATTCTTATTTGCAACCCCATTCAACCCCACCCCCTCAAACTCAGTTTGATTAACAATGGACTGAAAGCAATTCAGCTAAGCCTTTCATCCAGAATACACTTTTATTTCTCAGCTTTACAGAGCCACCATTGGCTCTGACGCAAATATTTTAATCCTGACCATTTCCCCACCCCAGCTCGCCTGGTCCTCAGACCAGAAATGACTAACACTCAAATCTCCTGTTGACAAAACCTGGAGCCAATTTAAAAACTATACATGTCAGAATGCCTTTTCACAAGTGCTACCACCCCGAGTAGATACATATGTGCAGGTGTGGTGCTTGTGTGTCTACCGAGTAGGTGAAGGAGGAAGTATGGACATACAAAAATCTGAGTGTTTGTTTGTATGTATTGACAGATGTACACGTGATGCACAATTTAGACTTCTCCTCACCCCTTCGTATGTATATACACGTTTTAAGTAAAAGATTTGCTTGTTGTGTTTCCTGTAACCTGATAAATATTCACTTTATTTAAAAGAGACACTCAGTTGTACAAATACATGCACTCATGGACGCAAAAACATACTTTCCTGCATTAGTGAGTGCCACACTAAAGCTGTCCATTCCTACTCAAGCAGATCTCACTTGTACTCACTGCAGGGAACTGCAGCAACAAGTAGATGCAACTGTAGACCATCTCATTCATAACTAATAGTATATAAGCAAAAAAAAATCACCTACATCAAACCAGAATCACCTCTGCATTTTGTGGTGGGGTTGTACATTTTTGCTCCCAGATATTCACCCTAATAGTCCCAGCAATCACCTCACTTTCACTGCTTAATTTCAGTCATAACATCTTTAATTTTTATTCTTCCAGCCATTCTGTGCTGCTGACAGCACGTGGGTTCATATTCAGAGGCCTCCCACCCCTTCACTGTCAACTCAGACACTAAGTACTGATAAGTTAGTGAACCTTAGTTGGTATCAGCTGTCAACTCACATCCACAAGCTCAGTTTGTTCCAAGATTTAATCCAACTCCCCTGGCTTGTGGAGTATCTCCCTCCAAAACAACCATCCCACCCTCAGCTCACCCGAGTGACTAACGGACAGAGAGCAAGGGAGAGAGCAGGAAAGAAGGGCTAATGTTATGAATTTAAATTCAATTAAATAAACCTGAACCTGCATCACAAATCGCAACCCCCCCCCCACCCCACCCACGCCCTTGAGCTGTTACAGTCCACAGAAATGGAATAGCACAGGTGGAAGACCGTAGTTCCAAACCAGCCATTTTGTTGTCTCTTAAAACCATAAAAACAGGAAAAGGAATTAGGTTGTTTGGTTCCTTGAGCCTGTTCTACCATCCAGTAAGATCACACCAGATCTTACGTTCTAGCCTTTACTCCAATACCTCAGAGATTCTTGATTAGTCAGGAAACAAAGTCTCAGCCTTGAATACACACAAGTCCCGCACAGTGTCTCAGTGGTTAGTACTGCCACCTCATGGTGCCAGGGACCTGGGTTTGATTCCGTCCTCAGGCGACTGTGTGGAGTTTGCACATTCTCCCCATGTCTGCGTGGGTTTGCTCCAGGTGTGCTGGCTTCCTCCCACAGTCTAAAGATGTGTAGGCTAGTGGATTGGCCATGCTAAAAATTGTCCACAGTGATCAGGAATAGGTTATGGGGGACGGGCTGGGGGGTGGAGGAGGAGAGGAGAGGAGTGGGATGGTCAGAGGGTCACTGTGGAATTGTTGGGCCGAAGGGCCTGTTTCCATACTGTAGGGGTTCTATGACTCTGTCCCCACATAGCTCTGTGGCAAGGAGTTCAAGAGATTCACAATCCTGAGGGGAAAAAAAAATTATTTCATCGCAGTCTTGAATTGTTCTGCTTAAATCTCAGACAGTGAACTGTCTTTTTGTGGGAAACCTAATGACCTTTGATGACTTGACTCCCAGTTCCAGCTCTAAAATATGTTAGGATGAATCCAGATCAGAGCGACTGTGTGCTCATTGCCACTGGCCTCAACATAATCAGAATAAGGGGCAGTTTAGGGGAGGGATGAAGCTCTCTTGTTCAAGTAGCCAACAGAAAACAAGTGAAATCAGAGCCAGGACTGAAGTACACCTAAAAGTAAATCTAACTCGATGTCAATATAAATATGAGCTAGCCTGTACTCAACTGATCTCCAGCGAATAGTCAGAATACCAAAGCAAACAAAGGAGATCTCACTCCCTGTTCCCTTATGCCACTGGCCTTTGTTTTTCTATGATCCCAATAGAGTAGTGTTCTAAAGTTTGTGTGACTGTGGGAAGGACAGGGGCACTAATTTCCCTTTTCAACAAACTGGCACAGGTATAATTGGCCAAGACGTGTCCTATGTTCCAAGATTCTAAAGGAAGATGAAGTCTTGGTTAGATGTCCTGTCATCACTTGAACACAGACAGAGGGGAGGCTGCAAAAAGGCCCCATGATGTGGGAACAAATCGGTGAGCCTGTGGATATGAATTAACGGCCAATGTGATGTTCACTCAGGTTCATTAACTTATTAACACAATGTTAGTGAAGGTCAAACTGTATCCTTTTAACAGCTCTGCCATCAGGAGAAAACTAGGAAAGACAGATCACTCTAAAAAGGTACTGACAGTATCAAAAACTCAATCTCTCTCTCTCTCTACTAGCAGTACATGAGACAGTTTTCTGCTGCACCTAACTTCGCTTCAGTCCCAGATGTTCCACCATTCCAACAACAGTGGATAGACTGCACAAGATATTTGACCACATGCTTTCACCTGGATCACAGCCAAGCACCATTCTAAAGTCCTGGAATGACCTGAAGCCCACATGTCCTATTGTGCTATTAGTGTTTCAAATTATTATTTGAAGGAGGTATGTGTAGGGAAATAGGCAATACTTTAAGCGCAAGAAGGGTGGGGAGGATGAGTGGGAATTGGTTGTTGTTTAATGTCTTCCCAATTGACTAAACAAGTCAAAGGCCTGCCATCACCTGCTCCTGCTCTGGATAATAAACAGGGCTTTGTCAGTGATGTACACAATAGCAAACAAAAGTAATTTACACCGAACCAAAGCTTCACGCCCAGGATAAACACAAACATCACTGGTCAGTAAACAATTACAAAGTGTGCCCCTTGTCAAGGTGAGAAGCCATAGTCACTGTTGGCACCAAGGCTGTATTTATTTCAGTTCCTAAAGTAGGATCCTGGAGGTAACTATAGTTGTGGTGGTGGTGGTGGGGAGGGGGCGTGGGGTGGTGTTTTCAGATAGTTGTAGATAAGCTAAAATAAGCTAACCCAGACACCCATTACCTCCAGCTGAAAAAGTAACAAATGTTACTCTTCTAGTGGCAACAGGAGATCTAGCCTGACCATGGTTGAAGTTGCATGTTCGTTTAACGTTAGTAAATTCTGCATGATCTTTAAAGCAGCAGTGAGTGTTATAAACTTTTATACAGCACTTTAAACATTGTAGAACAATCCACAGCACTTCACCGGAGCACTAATCAGAAATCTTGACAATGAGACAATGGAGAAGACATTAAAAAGAGGCAACCAAAAGAGGTTTTAGAAAGGAGAGACAGATGTTCACGGAGGGAATTCCAATGTCTTGGTGGCTGAAGACATGGCCAAAGACAGGAGTGAAGGTAAAAGTTAAGTTTAAGTTTCACAAGGAATCATACTTAATGAAATTGGAGGAACAATATAGCTTGTTACAGACAGAGATAGGAATGATGCCATGATGGGAATTGAGCACCAGGGTAAAATAAATTAAAACTGAAGCATTGATGGATTGGGAGCCAATGTAGAAGCAAGTACAGGTGTGATGGGTGAACAAGTTTTAGCATGAGCTGAGCAACAGGCAGGAGAAGTTTGATAAATGCAAGTTTCAGAAGGAACGAAGACAGGGAGGCCAACCAGGAGATCACTGGAATTACTGACTGTGAATGTAATAGACGGATGAGGGTTCAGCAGCAGTTCAGTTTAGGATCACAATAAGAATTAGCATGTAAACATGAGAAAAATAAAGGCATCAAAACAGTATCAGAAGGCAGTAATAAGTCATGGCCAATAGCACCACCCAGTTACAAATGTAACCTGGACTCTATGCCGCAGCTTCAGAACAAACTCAAATTCAACCATTTCCCTACACCTTTATTGTATCATTGGGTCCTCACAGTCTCAAGGTTGAATCCATAGTTGTGGTCAAGTTTCCTAATCAGATTCTGGGCACACACTCATTCCTGGAGAAGGAACTGGAATTGCTGTATCATCAGGATGCCCAGGGTATGGTAATGCTCTGATTGAGGAAAGTGAAAGAGTTGATATCTATTGATGTTCTGTGCTGCACTGTCTACTTTGAATTCGGACAGAGTGAGATGGAATGGGGAAGAAGAAATTCAGCCTCAGTGCAGTCAAAATCAAAGCTTAGAAAGCAAATGAGTAAACTAGGACAAAAAAAGTGTACAAGCCCAGCAGACATCATACTTACACACTACTGTCTGTCATTGACATTGAGTCATCAGTCATGACGTCACTGGAGATTTCACTGTCATTCGCACTACTAGCTGGAGCAAAGATGCAGCCAGTTTGAATATGATAGGGGCTGGCAGGGCCGTTTCTTCCATAGGATCTAAAAAAGGACAGAATTTGTTTCAATTAACATTTGTATAAGTGATCCTCAAAAGACATCCTTCAGTAAAATGCCAATCCATTCAATTATTTGAAAGGGCACTTTGGCTGACTTGGGAAAGAGGCATACAGGCCAGAAGGTTCCAGATTTGATCCTAGCTGTACACCCATGTGCAGTGGTAGTACAGGCATTGCCAATGTCCATGCAATGTTAGGACAGAGGTGTTTGGTGTTGGTGGTGGTTGGGAGATGGTGATGGAGAAAAGAGGGAAGGAAAACAATGCGACAATCTTGGTTTCTGATTGGAACACAGGCTCAGGCTGAAAGTACATATTTGCAGATAAGGCTCGACTGGGATGGTTTCTTGGTTTTCTTCTTTGTCTGAACCCAAGATATGAAAGAGCACCCTACAACCATGGAAGCAACAAGAAAAAAAACAACAGATCTCTCAGGAAAGTATGGATATAAAAGACCTGGGTGATAACAATTCAAATTCTGTCTACAAACCTGGAACTCAGAAGGACAAGTTTCTCACCTCAGCACTTGTTATCATGGGAGCTATGGATCACCTACCGCTATCGATTGATTTTCCCCATTTATGCTCCCTGACTCCTCCCCAAGGTTAGAGCACCATTAGGGCGGAGTTTTGGGGAGCAGGATGAAGGAATATTACGGAGCACAGATAAATACAATAGCAAAGCATGAAAATATGTCCAAATTATTTACCAACAGGGAACAAGATACAAACCAGGGCCACAGTGATTCTTTTAGAAAGGATACAGACAAGGTATAACACCTAAAATGTTACTACACTAGCAATCCAAAAGAAATTCAAATCACCACAGGGTGACATGGAAAAAGTCAGAGTTCCACAAATTTGGTCATGTGTAGGCTGGTCCCTTGTGAAATAGCCTGCCAATGGCCAAAAGTTAAGTTTCAAGCCAAACAATTCACAGATACTATCTTGGAGAGGAGGATACCTGATCAAGCAACTTCAAGCCCAAGGCATGTGATTGAAGAAAAATAAATGCACTTCAAAGCCAATGAAGTACTTCTGAAATATAGTTATCATTGTAAAAATAAACATCTAATATAAAAAAAAGAACATGATAATTTCTAATGTTGGTTTGAAAGAATATTGTTTAGGAGATCAGGGAGAATTCCCATGGTACTTTTTGATGAACGGGATCACTTACATCCGCTTAAGAGAATAATCTCGATTTAATAGCTCAGCAAAAGATGCATTTCTGACACTGCAGCAGGAATGTACTCAAATCTCTGGAGTCGACACCTAATGCTGTCAAAGTCAACTAGAGACTGATTATTGATTGGTAATGCCCACAACTAGAGAACGAAAAACAAAGAAAATACATTTCCCTATCCACACTAAGCAGTGAGAACACACCACACCTCATTTGCGGGTTGAAAAAAATTCCAGAGGCTGGTGTCCCGTCACCAAATCACCCTTTATTTACATGTATGGTACTTGACACTGGTCCAACTTTCACAGAGCCAGCTCTCAGTGAGCAGAGCCTCCAACACTGTATTAGAGATAATGGGAACTGCAGATGCTGGAGAATCCGAGATAACAAGGTGCGGGGCTGGATGAACGCAGCAGGCCAAGCAGCATCTCAGGAGCACAAAAGCTGACGTTTCGGGCCAAGACCCTTCATCATAATTGGGGGAGGAGGATCGAAGATGGACAGAGGAGAAAAGATAGGTGGAGAGGAGACATACAAGTTAGAGTGGCAGGGATGGAGCCAGTAAAAGGAGAGTGTAGATGGGGAGGTAGGGAGGGGATAGGTCAGTCCGGGCAGGACGGACAGGTCAAGGGGGCGGGATTAGGTTAGAAGGTAGGAAATGGAGGTGCGACTTGAGGTGGGAGGAGGTGATAGGTGAGAGGAAGGCGGGGTCAAGCTGGGCTGTTTTTGGGATGCAGTGGGGGGGTGGTGGTGAGGAGAGAGAGATTTTGAAGCTTGTGAAGTCCACATTGCAGCCCAATGGTATCAAGGTTCCCAAGCAGAATATATGAGTTGCTGTCCCTGCAACCTTCGGGTGGCATCATTGTACCAGTGCAGGAGGCCCAGGATGGACATGTCGTCTAAGGAATGGAGAAGTTGAAATGGCTCGCGACTGGGCGGTGCAGTTGTTTATTGCGAACCAAGCGTAGGTGTTCTGCAAAAGAGACTAAGCGGAGGCTTGGGGACCGCTTTGCAGAACACCGATGCCTCCCAGTCGTGAGCCATTTCAACTTCTCCTCCCATTCCTTAGACGACAAATCCATCCTGGGCCTCCTGCAGTGCCACAACAATGCCATCCAAAGGTTGCAGGAACAGCAACTCATTCCGCTTGGGAACCCTGCAGCCCAATGGTATCAAAGTGGATTTCACAAGCTTCAAAATCTCCCTTCCCCTTCACTGCATCCCAAAACTAGCCCAGCTTGTTTACACCTCCCTAACCTGTTCTTCCTCCTGCCTCAAGTCGCACCTCCATTTCCTACCTTCTCACCCCATCCTGATCTAACCGCTCCCTACCTCCCCACCTACACTCACCTCTACAGGCTCCATCCCCGCCCCTATAACTTGTCTGTCTCCTCTCCTCTATCCATCTTCGATCTGCCTCCCCTTCTCATTTATTTCAGAACCCTCTCCCCATCCCCCTTTTCTGATGAAGTGTCCAGGCCCGAAATGTCAGCTTTCATGTTCCTAAGACACTGCTTGGCCTGCTGTGTTCATCCAGCTCCACACTATCTCAGAGCCTCTAACATTCCCACTTATCTGTCAGCCAGGGCTCCCTGATTGGACTAGATTAACAGCCCCAAATCAGGGAATTCATTCTATGGGGTCCAGCTGGTTTACCTCAGTTCAATCACTACATCCCTCACTCTAAGTCCAGGGACATAGACCTGTTCTTTTTCTTGTAGCCTGTCCTGGGGAGTTTTCGCATCAGGTCTAGTTTTATTGACTCAGCCTCAGTTATGGACAGCGTGTACCAAACCATAGCCTGCCTTTTGCACTTGGAGTGTCTCAGAATAAATTCATCCTCTTCAAGCAGTAACGGTGTCAAGGCTGCAGCATACACTGCGTCCATCTCAGACTCAAGTTTCTTTGACACTAAACGGAGGGGGGGGAAGAACCCACAAATTCCAATAGCTTTTCTAGTTGTTCCGAGGGGCAGGGTATGTTTTGCTCCTCCCCCTTTGAGTGTGCAGCTTTCACGTAGTCTGCATGCTCATTCAGGACCACCTCATCCATCCAAAAACTTGTGTCACAGGGCCTGACCTTTCATCGACTGTGCCTCTTTGCTGCTAAAACCAAACTATGTCTCCTGAAGTAAACATGACTCCTCTAAGTGAGAGAGGGGGGGAGTACAGCATTGGTATTCCTGATGCTGTTTCACCCTCTTCCCCAAGACTGAACCTGGTGCGGAGTATTCTCCCCATTAGCAACTCTGCTGGAGCTATTCCTGTAGTTGCGTAAAGGATGGTTGAACAATCAAATTGGAACCAGGTCAGTTTGGTATTGAGCAAAACTGCAGGTTGTTTCATTGAGCTTGCCTTCAAAGTTTGAGCTGGCTCTTTCCACCGACAATTGAATGATGGATGGTATGGAGATATCTTTACCTACCGAAGGCCATTCGGCTTTAGGAAATACTTGAATTTTGTGTTGGTAAATAATGGCCAGTTGTCGGTGACCACCATCTCCGGGAGCCTGGGTATTGCTTTTCTATTGTTGTCCATTTTGACAAATGTACACTGTGCATATCCAATCACTTTGGATGTCCATAATGACTGAGAAACAACTGGCGTAGTTGATGTTTAACCTAGTCCAGGGTTTACCTGCCCATTCCTGCATATGTTGGGGAGCTGCTGGCGATAATTTTTTGTCCTTGTTGGCACTTGGGCACTGCCCCACTTGTGACCACATCTGCATCCAATCCTGGCACTAGGCACGATTTACCAGCATCTTCATTTTGGTCACACCTGAATGACCCTGGTGGAGTTCAGCCAGTATCTGGTGGGGACTGTTGCTCAGGACAACCACTCTTGCTCCCCATTATAAATTGTTGTCCTCTATGATTTGGTCTCATTGAGACCAGAAATGTTTCAGTTCTGGTTGTGATGGTCTTTTGCTAACCCCTGCACCACCAGCTGTTTTAGTTTTACTGAAAAAAATCATTTTGCACACACAATCTGATAGTGTCACTGCCTGTAGCAGTCTCCACAAAGTTTAAAAACAGAATGTTTTTAAAAGTTTAAAAACAGCAGTGACTCCAATGTGGTGTATCTGCCAATGGGAGGCAGTTCAAGGCATCCGCATTTGTCGCTTAGCTTCCTGGACAGTGTTCTGACTTTTAATTGTTTCAACTTGAAATGAGAACCCACTGCTGAAGTTGACCTGAAGCTTTGGGGAGCATGGCCTTATTCTCACTGGGCAGACTTAGCAGGGGTTTGTGGTCTGTCACTATGACAAATTTACATCTGTAAACATATTGGTGGAACTTTCTCACACTAAAGATGAGCATCGTTCTCTATCTGGGTGTATTTGTACTCTGCATCAAAGTCCAGGAAGCGTACACCATTAGGCGTTCCTTTCCATTGGGCTGTGAGCCAACACTACTGATACCATACGGGGAGGCATCACACGTCAGCACCAGATCTCATTTGGGATCATGGTGCGCCAACAACTTAGACAAATGACAGCTGCTTCTTCACTTACCTAAAGGCTACATCTTGGCTATGAGACCATTTCCAAGACTGACCATTTTTCAGTAGCAGATGAAAAGGTGCCAGGGAGGAGTCCAGGTTACATGTGAACATTCTGTAATGTTTCATTTTATTTTTTATTCATTCACAGGATGAGAGCGTCACTTTTAGGCAGCAGTTATTGTCCATCCCAGTTGCCCAGACGGCAGTTGGGCGTCAGATTGCTGTGGGTCTGGAGTCACATGTAGGCCAGACCAGGTAAGATTGGCAGTTTTTTTCCCCCTAAAAAGGATATTAGTGAACCAGATGGGTTTTCCCCCCAACAATTGGCAATGGATTCATCACCATCATTAGATTCTTATTCCCATTCTTTTTACTGGATTCAAATTCCACAATGGTGGTATTTGAACCCAGAACATTATCTGGATCTCTGGATTAACAGTCCAGTGATAATACCACTAGGTCATTGCCTCCCTTGTGAATTCACCAATTCTAAGGTAAGACCTAAGCTCTGGTACAGACAGCAGATCTGGAGCACCTTTGATCACCCTCGCTGTCTTCCAATGGGTGTAACCTGATCTTTTTGACTGTGCAGACCAAGGAGGTCACTTGAGTTGCCTGAAACATACATCTTTCCCTTCTAAGATGTACACCCACCATAGACAAAGTTGTTAGACATTTCTCCAAGTTCTAAAAGCTCTTTATTGGTCTTCTCTGCTATCAGCACACCATCCAGATAAATGGTAAGCTGGGGAAAACTTTATACAATGTTCTCCATCATCTGCTGGGAAATGGCACAGACTGATGATACCACAAATAGCAGCCTTGTATATCGGTACCAACCATTATGGGTATTAATGTAGCATCCTTCTGGGGAATCCTCATCTAACCCAATTCACAGGTACACGTAGGTCATGTCCATCTTCATAAAGGACAACAGTCTCCACCCTCCACATCCCATCAGCATTATGTATAAATCCAAGGGACTGGGTATTTACTCAGCTGCGAGAAGCTGTTTACCGTTTGTTTAAAATCCCCTCAAAGGCATATGGACCCATTGGGCTTCACAACTGACACAACCAGAGCCACCCATTCCACCAACTGTACTGGTTTGATCATTCCTTTGCTTTCCAGCCTCTGATTTCTGCCTCTACTTTTGCTTGCAAGACAAATGGCATTGGGCAGGCCATAGCTGAATTGTGGCATCGCTTCTTGGTCAACTTGCAAGTGACTTTGGCTCTTCTGATAGTCCGTAGATCTTCCTGAAAAACCTCCAGCTATTTAATTAGGACTTCACTCAGGCAGCCATTTTCTAACTGAAAACAATTGAGCCAATCAAGGCGAATCTTTCTCAGCCAATTTCACCCCATTAGGTTCAGGCCTGAGCCTTTTATTACAATCAGTGCGAACTGAACTAGCTGCTTCTTGTACAAGACCAGAACCGAAGAAGTTGTACCCTTAATCTGTAAAGGTTTCCTGGTTTGGGTTCTCAGTCCAGAAGAGGTCTTACACAAATTTAAGGGTTGGAGTCCAGGGAAAATTTTGTTAAAGACTGGTTCTACATCACTGATACACAGTTGTGCTGTTATTGACTTTCATTAGAATTGGTCCACTATTTAACTAGATGTTTATTTTGATTGGTTCAGATTTGGATGTTGGGAAGCCATACAAAACTTTTCCAAACCAGATTTAAGTGTGTTTTCTTGGGCGGGGGGAGGGGTTGGGGAGAAGGAAGAGAAGTGGGGTGGTGGTGGTGAGAACTCTCCTCGATACCAGTCTCATGTCTGTCGTCTGCAAGGTGTTAGAAAGGATTCTGAGGGATAAGATTTATGACCATCTGGAAGAGCATGGCTTGATCAAATACAGTCAACACGGCTTTGTGAGGGGTAGGTCATGCCTTACAAACCTTATCGAGTTTTTTGAGGATGTGACTAGAAAAGTTGATGAGAGTCGAGCTGTGGATGTGGTGTATATGGACTTCAGCAAGGCATTTGATAAGGTTCCCCATGGTAGGCTCATTCAGAAGGTCAGGAGGAATGGGATACAGGGGAACTTAGCTGCTTGGATACAGAATTGGCTGGCCAACAGAAGACAGCGAGTGGTAGTAGAAGGAAAATATTCTGCCTGGAAGTCAGTGGTGAGTGGTGTTCCACAGGGCTCTGTCCTTGGGCCTCTACTGTTTGTAATTTTTATTAATGACTTGGATGAGGGGATTGAAAGATGGGTCAGCAAGTTTGCAGACAACACAAAGGTCGGAGGTGTCGTTGACAGTGTAGAGGGCTGTTGTAGGCTGCAGCGGGACATTGACAGGATGCAGAGATGGGCTGAGAGGTGGCAGATGGAGTTCAACCTGGATAAATGCGAGGTGATGCATTTTGGAAGGTCGAATTTGAAAGCTGAGTACAGGATTAACGATAGGATTCTTGGCAGCGTGGAGGAACAGAGGGATCTTGGTGTGCAGATACATAGATCCCTTAAAATGGCCACCCAAGTGGACAGGGTTGTTAAGAAAGCATATGGTGTTTTGGCTTTCATTAACAGGGGGATTGAGTTTAAGAGTCGTGAGATCTTGTTGCAGCTCTATAAAACTTTGGTTAGACCGCACTTGGAATACTGCGTCCAGTTCTGGGCGCCCTATTATAGGAAAGATGTGGATGCTTTGGAGAGGGTTCAGAGGAGGTTTACCAGGATGCTGCCTGGACTGGAAGGCTTATCTTATGAAGAGAGGTTGACTGAGCTCGGTCTCTTTTCATTGGAGAAAAGGAGGAGGAGAGGGGACCTAATTGAGATATACAAGATAATGAGAGGCATAGATAGAGTTGATAGCCAGAGACTATTTCCCAGGGCAGAAATGGCTAGCACGAGGGGTCATAGTTTTAAGCTGGTTGGTGGAAAGTATAGAGGGGATGTCAGAGGCAGGTTCTTTACGCAGAGAGTTGTGAGAGCATGGAATGCGTTGCCAGCAGCAGTTGTGGAAGCAAGGTCATTGGGGTTATTTAAGAGACTGCTGGATATGGTCACAGAAATTTGAGGGTGCATACATGAGGATCAATGGTCGGCACAACATTGTGGGCTGAAGGGCCTGTTCTGTGCTGCACTGTTCTATGTTCTATGTTCTATACCAGCCTATGAGTTCTCTTACTCGATTTGGGTCTAGTGGGACTCCTTTGATGTTGAGTCTATGTATTCCAGCACCCACAATGGATTGCCAGTCTGGATCCTGAGGAAAATGTTAACTCTTTGGCTGAGGCTTGGCATTTTGCTGTGGGCTGACCTAGAGTCCTTCTGTTCAGGATGGGTCCTGAGTGAGGCTATGCAATTACCTTCACTCAAGCGTGGTCCACCAATCTCTGGACTGGCAAGTATGTCCACTTCCATCGGCATATCCTTTAACCCCTGTATGCTCCATTTGCCACGTTTTCTAATGATAAAGCCAGTCGTCCTGCCCATTTGGCATCCAGGTGGGCTTCAGTTAATGAGCACTTTTGCGTGATTACATCGTTAATCCCATTTTCAACGATGTGTCAGCATCTCATTGAGGGTTAAAGCAAAGTCACAAGCCTCTGCCAGTCATTGTAGCCTAGTCAAAAATCTGATACGGACTCCCCTGGTTCTTGAACTGCCAAGTAAAATCAACAGCATCTGACTTGAGGTGACTTGGTATTGTAATACTCCTTAACCAAATCTGACAACTCTTTAAAGATTTTTGTGTCTGGTGCCTCAGGAAAAGTTAGATTCCTAATAACCAAGAATGCTCATGGATCTGCAGTTATCAAGAAAATCACTCATTGCTTTTCATCTGCCCAGAAAAATTAACATGTTCTTTCCACATAGTGGGCCCAGTCTTTGATGGTAGCTGAATGAGTCACACTTCCCAAATAATCCCAAAGATGGCTGTTGTGAGCAGGTTTCTTCAGTAGCATATTTTTTTCTCTTGGCACCACTGAAATAACTCCACAGAGGCCTGTATCCCATCACCATGTCACCCTTTATTTACACATGCATAGTACTTGACATTGGTCCAACTCCCTTAGAGCCAGCTCTCAGAACTTCTGACACTCCTGATTATATCAGTCAGCTAGGACTCCTTGCTTGGGCCAGATTAACAGCCCCAATCAGGAAACTCATTCTATGATGTCCACCTGGCTGACTTCTTTACAATCACTGCACGCAAGTGCAGTTTATGCAGCTGGCTCATTAGCCGCTTCCATTGAAGGCGCTGTACAACTATGCAAGGGAGCTGGCAGCCTTGTGGTATTGTCACTAGACAAATAAACCAGAGACACAGGTAACATTCTGAGAATGTGGAATCAAATCCCACCTGTAGAAGAATTTGAATTCACTATTAGTCTAAAATTAAGAATCTCATGATGACCCATAAAACCATATTGACTGTCAGGCAGAAAAATCCATCTGTTCACTAATGTCATCTAGGGATGCCATCCTACCTGGTCTGGCCTACATGTGATTCTAGGCCCACAGTAATATGTTGACTCTTTACTGCCCTCTGGGCAATAAATGCTGGCCTAGCTAGTGATGCCCATGTCCTCTCAATGAATAAAAACATTCTTTTACATTAATGAATTTCATCGGTTTAATGACAAATTACAAGTTAATGCACGCCATTCCTTCATCTCAGATTTATTTATTAATTTGCCACAATAGGATTTAAACCCACATGCCTTCAGCATTAATCCCAGCCTCTGGTTTACAAACAGGGTAGGCGGTGTTGGCATAGGTCATATGATTCCTTGAGCCTGCTCCAGCATTGAAAATGTTCAGGGCTGATCTGATTGGAACCTCAACTCCACATTGTCGCCCAGCCTTTATAGTCTTTCACCCATATGCCATCAAAAAATCTATTTACTGCTGCCTTTAAAATACTCAAGAACTTTGTCACCAGTTGGTGTAGCAAAGAGTTCCAAAGGCTTATGACTCTCATCTGTTTTAAATGGGTGACTCCTCATTTAAATAATTTACCCCATTACTAGATTTTATCAAGAAAATCTTTTCAACATGCAACCTATCAAAACCTCTTCGAAACTTGTGTGTTTCAACCAAGTCACATTCTCCTCTAAATTCCAGTGGATACAGGATTATTAGTCCAGTGGGACGTCAACTAACATGAAACAGTAAAAAGACAACACCTTGTCGATTAAGGTCTTCCAACAAAAATTTGCAAGACGCTTAAAGAACAGTATTAATCACTTCATCACTCTGATGTCTGGTTATTCTATGAGCAATCCTCCTGTGCCATTGCTCACTGAAGAGTGACCTACGTTAGTGACCAAACCATGTACGTTTTCTGCAATTGTAAGGTGCCATTTAAACTAGTCTGTCCTGAAGTCTAAAAAAGTCCCACTTGCTGCCAATAAAAATGCCCTATGGCCAAAGACACTCTGTTTGTGAACTGGCAACAGATAGTTGTAAAGCTCCAAATCTAGGTCAACGAGTACCTGATTTGTCTATTACATTTTATAGATGTTGTGATCATGAATAAAATATAATGAACAATGATACCTGAAATGACCAAGTATGAATATGATGAATCAGTGAGAGTTTCCCCCCAGGTGGCAATTATTTGCCACCTGGAGTGCATTGTACAAAAAGGCAGTGTGGAAGCAGATTAAATAATAACTTTCAAAGGGTATCTGGATAAATACTTGAAGAAGAAAAATGTGAAGGGCTATGGGGAAAAGTTTGGCAGCGAGACTGTTTGGATAGCATTTTCAGTGTCAGCACAGACAGTGATGGGCTGAATGGTCTTTTTACATGCAGCATGGTCACTGAAATGGTGATAAAACCTGAAAAACTGTCATAGAATGCATGTCTAAGACTGTCTAGATATAACCGAAATCCAAAGATATTGCTCACAGTTTGGATTCTGGAGTACAGTCATAGCATTCAGCTATATATCCAGCACCTCATTTCACAAGAGGGTGGGGGAAATAGAGGCTGGTGAAGGATGGTCGAAGATAAGATCCCTGACGAATCTGGTCGTTGCTGATTGCAATCCAGAGAAGCTAGCTGTTCAATCCTCCCCTTACTGTCATAACAACAAGCCTGCTGGTGAATCAAAGATAATAAAGTGTGAAGCTGGATAGACACAGCAGGCCAAGCAGCATCTCAGGAGCGCAAAAGCTGACGTTTTGGGCCTAGACCCTTCATCAGAGAAGGGGATGGGGAGAGGGTTCTGAAATAAATAGTGAGAGAGAGGGGGAGGCAGACCGAAGATGGAGAGAAAAGAAGATAGGTGGAGAGGAGAGTATAGGTGGGGAGGCAGGAAGGGGATAAGTCAGTCCAGGGAAGACGGACAGGTCAAGGAGGTGGGATGAGGTTAGTAGGTAGGAAATGGAGGTGTGGCTTGGGGTGGGATAGAGGAAGAACAGGTTAGGGAGGCAGAGACAGGCTGGGCTGGTTTTGGGATGCAGTGGGGGGAGGGGACAAACTGGGCTGGTTTTGGGATGCGGTGGGGGAAGGGGAGATTTTGAAACTGGCAAAGTCCACATTGATACCATTGGGCTGCAAGGTTCCCAAGCGGAATATGAGTTGCTGTTCCTGCAACCTTCGGGTGGCATCATTGTGGCACTGCAGGAGGCCCATGATGGACATGTCATCTAAAGAATGGGAGGGGGAGTTGAAATGGTTCGCAACTGGGAGGTGTAGTTGTTTATTGCGAGCCGATCGGAGGTGTTCTGCAAAGCGGTCCCCAAGCCTCCGCTTGGTTTCCCCAATGTAGAGGGAGCCACACCGGGTACAATGGATACAGTATACCACATTGGCAGATGCGCAGGTGAACCTCTGCTTAATGTGGAATGTCATTTTGGGGCCTGGGATAGGGGTGATGGAGGAGGTGTGGGGGCAAGTGTAGCATTTCCTGCGGTTGCAGGGGAAGGTGCCGGGTGTGGTGGGTTGGAGGGCAGTGTGGAGCGAACAAGGGAGTCACGGAGAGAGTGCTCTCTCCCCCATCCCTTCCTCCCACCCCAAGCTGCACCTCCATTTCCCACCTACTAACCTCATCCCACCTCCTTGACCTGTCCGTCTTCCCTGGACTGACCTATCCCCTCCCTACCTATACTCTCCTCTCCACCTATCTTCTTTTCTCTCCATCTTCGGTCCACCTCCCCCCTCTCTCCCTGTTTATTCCAGAACCCTCTCCCCATCGCCCTCTCTGAAGAAGGGTCTAGGCCCGAAATGTCAGCTTTTGTGCTCCTGAGATGCTGCTTGGCCCGCTGTGTTCATCCAGCTTCACACTTTATTATCTTGGATTCTCCAGCATCTGCAGTTCCCATTATCACTGCTGGTGAATCAAATGTCAGACAAGTGGCACACAGTAATTGCAACCCCCCCAACCCATTTGCCCAGTTTGTTTTAAGATTGTGAAGCCAGGAGACTTGGACCAACAGGTGTCTATAATGCAACCGTTCCCCTCACCATTTCCCAGCCAAAATTCTTCCCATTCTCTATTCCTAAAGAGAAGATTACCTATTGGCAGCATACTTTATTCATGTGTCAATATCTTTAATCAATCTGTTCAGGTATATTATGACATGTGTCCTGGGCAAATGGGACTTGAACCCAGATAGTCTGGTCCAGAGGTAGCAGACTACCACAGGGTCACAAACACCTCCAGCATGTGCATCTCTCCAGGAAGTGTGCCCTAGTCAACGATAAGGTAAAGAAAAACAACATTTCTTCTGAAGGGTTCCAACCCGAAACATCAGTTTTTCTCTTCCTCCGATGCTGCCTGCCTGCTGTGGTCCTCCAGCTTGACATTTTAACATACCCAGCTGATGCTTCTCAATCTAACACAGGTATGCTGAAGCTAACTGTAATATCGCTGTACAGGCTTGGAGGTTTAAGCTGATTTTATAGCCAAGGCACTTACTGGGTAAATCTGTTTTTAATCCAGCAAGAAAAGACAAATTAAGTCACTGTTATATCATTAGCACTGACTTATGTATGCCAAATGCAACTGTACAAAACTCAATTATAGAACATGAATATACAAAATTTATACTTACTACAATATTGTCTATTACTAAAGAAATATTTGAGCTTCATTCCTTACTTTAGGATTCTCCAAAACGCCACAATGAGGTGCTTTTGAAGTGGAACACCAATTTGCCCAGCAAGCGTCACAAACAAACAAGTCTCCTACACAGTGTGATTGTGAGAAAATAATTTATTTTTGTGACAATGACTCTTGGAATAGGAGGAGGCAATGGCCTAGTGGTATTATCGCTGGATTTTTAATCTAGAGACCCAGGCAATGTTTTAGGAACCTGGGTTCAAATCCTGCCATGGCAGAACATGGCATTTGAATTCAATAAAAATCTGGAATTAAGAGTCCAATGACAACTAGGAATCCATTACTGATTGTCACAAAAATAATCTCACCTAGTTCAGTTATGTACCATGATTACCCAGCCTGATCTAAAGGTGACTCCATATCCAGAAATGTGGTTGCCTCTTAGCCTCTCTGAACAATTAGGGACAGGCAATAAATACTGGCCTAGTCAGTACTTGGTGAATGAATAATATTTTAAAAACATTATGTAAATATCAGACAAGGCATTGGGTTTATATCCCCTACTCTTCAAAACAATGGTATGGAAAGTTTTTGGTTTAAAAAGCTTTATCTAAAAGATAGCACTTCAGATAGTGCAGTGCTCCCTTAGTACTGTGATAGAGGGTCCACCCAGATTTTGTTTTATGCCTATGTCTCTAGAGTAGAACTTGAACCTATGACACTTGACTTGCAGATGTCTTCTGGTCTGCTCATGATAAACCAAAGGACATACTACTCTACAGCAGCAGTGGTATCAAAGTGCAGCATGAATATCATTTGTTGCTTGTCAGCCCAACCCTAGACATTGTCCAGAGCTTGCTGTATTTGGACACTGATTATTTCAGGTGTGAATGTGGCTGAATACTGCACAGCCATCAGTGAACACCTGATTTCTGACCTCGTGACAAAGGGAAAAGTCATTGATGAAATGACTGAAGTTGTTGGGCCTAGGACACTACACTGTGGAACTCCTGCACAGATGTCTTGCAGCTGAGATGAATGATCCATAATAAACAACCATCTTCCTGGGTGCCAGGTATGACTCCAACCAGCAGAGAATCTTCCCCAATTCCTATTGGTTCCAGTTTTGTTAGGGCCCTTTGATACCACACTTGGTCAAATGCAACCTTTGATGTTAAGGGCAGTTACTCACCTCATATCAGCTCTTTTGCCCATCATGAAGGCAACAGCTGAATGGCCCTGGAGGAACCCAAACTGAATATCGCTGTTCAGCTTTACCACAAAAAGGTGCTATACAAATGAAGGATGTATTGTTGCTCAGCAGTGTCATCATCCTCTTGAGGGTTAATATTAAACAGACCCCTCCTAGCTTCCCCTTGTGCTATGGAGGGAATGGGCGCAGTGAGACCTTCAAGGCAAAACCCTTTCTTTGTTAAGATATGTTCCTACAGGTTATTCCCTGTTAAATATTAACCCTCAGTAAGATGATGACACCACTGAGCCATAGTACGTCCTGCATTTGTATAGCACCTTGAGGTAAAGCTGAACAGTGATATTCAGTTTGGGTTCCTCCACAGCCATCTTGCAATTCTCTACATAACAGATGCAAAACATCAACAGAAACCAGTCTGACCCAAGAAGAGACAGTCCTCTAGATTCCCCCTCTCAACTGTGAACCCTGAATATGATACAGTTGTGATTCTGAAGTTTACGAGGACTGTCTATCTTTTTTCCCCTGGGGTCTGCTGATTTTAGTAATTGGAATCATTTGCACAGGACTTGAGCTTAGGAATGTGACAGCATGTTCTAACTCTTTATTCTTCTCAAAAAAGCCTTTCATCTACCCATCTTCCCCCCACTTAGTGCTTCGTGATTAAACCGTATAGGCTTGATTTAAGCGGGTAACACAGCTGCCCTAATAGTTAGCAGCATATCCACTCATTTCAGTGGTTCTGAACGCTTTGTTACACTTGGATTGACTTACCCACCTTCAACCTCTGAAAGAGCTTGACTCAATTCTCTCTCAAACAACAGGCTTCTCTCTCCTACTGTGATGTATTGCGCTCTTTTACCAGTGATTGGCGGGGGGGGAGGAGGGGGGGGTGTTGGGAGGTGAGAGAAGAGAACATGAACACTATTTAGATATGAGCAAAGAGAGGGATAGAAGGGCCCCTTCTCTGTGAGAAGCCTATTGCAGTGTACTGTTGGGAGTTAACATCATAACTAAAGTCTTAGGCTTCAGTATAGAGAGTGTGACCTTTGCTGCAGGCCTTCTTTCAAAGAGCAGGTATTTAGCACAGCTGGGATTGCATTCTTTAAAAGCATGCAAAGTTTCTGTCAGTGATTTCAATTAGAAGATAAAGAAAGAAGGAAGAGGATAGGAGTGGGGAAAGAAAATACAAGAGTGCTGAAGAGGCACAAGGAAGAATTCAAATCTCGGGGTTAAATTAGTTCCACATGCTTCTGATGGGCACTAAATTACAACATAAAAGAGACAGACTTTTATGAAAGATTTTACTGTCTTAGATCAATCACTTCAAGTCGGAGTGTCCGTGATGTTCCTTTGTCCTTCCCTGTACCCTTCTGAATGAAGGCAACCATAGTCTTTTGGACTTTATCACTTTGTAATGAGTAATAGCCACATGTTTTGTACTTAAAATAGAATAGTCAAGACTGATTAGGCAAAGGACCTCCCTTTGAGGAGGAAAAACATCCTATTCCAGGAGTCAGACACATCTGGAAATGGAAGCTGCAGTGAACTGTCCTTTGAAACTTGTATTTTGCTCTTTCACATTACATCCATTTGCATTGCAATAAAACTCTTCCCTCCCCACCACCATTCCAATTCTACCCAGAATGCTAACCAACTGGTTGTAACCCCAAAGATGAATGTAATTAAACACTGCACTCCTTTTTAAAAAAAGTTAACATTCTTTCACATTTCAGCATAAAGTCAATAAGTTCTCTTATATACAGTTCATCTTAAGAAAACTGATTAAAATTGTTTTCCTGTGATTAAGCTTTTTTATAACATTGTGATAATTGTACCCAGATGGATTTACTGTTTCCCTGTTTTGCATCAGCTTGCCTATGAGCAGGGTTTAAATGGTGGTGGCCTCCACTCTATGTTCTGCAAAGACATTCCACAAGATGGCCAACATTCAAAGTGTTTTCAGCTGTCAGACACCACTTGCTGCATGACTTCAAGGAAAACAGTTCGAAGCTTCCCACTCCATTCTTATCTCATATCTTAATGTCATACCACAGAAGTAAGCTTTATCTTTCTCTCTGCATTGTGTGTGGTATCAGTGCATCTCAGCAAAAAGTATCTAACCTGTGATCAGTTACCCAGTCACAAAGCATTGCTTCCTCCCTCTGTTTTCTATTACACATGCTCACATTCACAAAGGAAAAATTGGAATCAGAACATGAGTAAATAGGTCCACACTGAGCCCAGGGCATCATTAAAATAAGACATAAAACCTTGCTGGCTGTTAAACTTGTTCCAAGAAAACACAGGAGCTTTTGATCTACATTTTTACTGAGATGATCCTTCCTATAATTTGGGAACATTGCAACAAGCTGAAAGTTTACAATGTGATCATTCAACGTCAGTAATTTAAAACAAACTTAGTTCTAACAACTTTTTTGTGCAAGTTCAACCTCAGAAGTGAATTCTTTGAGGACAGGAAACATGCAACCTGTCATCTGCTATTCACCACAGCTTTAAAGCAGGGGGAATATCCTTGATGTCTACAGAGGAGACTTAATGGGAGGCAGATGAATCCTCTTCAAGGAAAATTAAAAATGTTAACTGCCCTCAGAATGCTGACTCGTTAGAGTTAACCCTCTCTCAGAGCAGACCTTCAGATCCATTGGGAATGTGAGCATTCATTACTGCAAAGATCATAACCTCAAAAGGGACCCGGTGAGGCAGTAACAGAGTGCAAGGCATTGCAATACAATTGGGAAATATTAAGCAAAGTAGCTGGGCGCTTACCCGTAACACTTGCCACTGCTGACATCAGTGCACCTGACTGAAGAGTTGGCCCGGAGAGCTTTACCACTTAGTCCCACGCCAGAGGGTAAATTCTTGTCTCGAAGATCCGGGCAAATCCATTCCTCCTCTTCATTCAGCGTTGGCAAGTAAGCACAAACCACTTGTATACTCCCCAGCTCGGTGTTAGAGGCAAACAGAGCATTCTCTCCTCCGGACCTGATATACTGAAGGTAGATATCTGATGTCAGAAACATCTGGTAAGAATTTTCCTCCATTAAGGTCTGGATCTCGGTCTGGGCCTGGTCAAACATTGCTGAATCAATCTGCTGCTTCTTTATGGAGTCTTTGATGTAGGACCTGGTGGCTGGTTTCAGGTGCCTGGAAACCGCGCTGTGCTCCACGTATCGCTTGTGGATCGCCTTCGCCACTCTCAGCGTTTTGGGTTCTCTGAGGTCCATCTGCCTGAAGCCATTACAGGCGAACCAGAAATCCAAGGTGTCCACCGCTGCCTCCCTCTGTAGGAACCTGCGGAAGAGCTGCGCCCCATCCTGGTCTCCCAGAAGCGAGAGCAAAGACCGGGTCCACCTGGTGATCGGGGACTCCGGGCAGGCGCTTCCTTCAGCCTCTGCCTCCTCTCTCCTAGGGGCTGCGCTCACCGCTTTGGGCTTCAGGCTCGCTTTTCCACCGCTCTGGGAGCGGGAGGGTTGGCATCTCTCTCCTTCCTCCCCTGGCACTGGTGGCCGAGGGGCATCTGCTCGGAAGCTGCCGGCGTATGGAAGGCAGGAGACCATGAGAGCGGTGCTCATGGCTGAGGGACTCGGACTCCGGTCTCTCTCTCCTCTGTGTCTTGTTCAATCGGCTTTTGCAGATCTCCTCCAGTCAGCAAGGGCCGCCTTCTGTCTGCAAGAGAAAGTATCGATCTAATGAAACCCAGAGCCGCCCAACTTCAAACAGGATGAGAAGCAAAAAAAAACCCACACACACAGCCAGGCAGGCTTTTCAATCGAATCTTTTGTGCGTTTCTTCCCGAAATAACTCAAGGGCGAAACAAATGTATTATGAAGGTTATTGAAATATTGAAGGAAAATATAAAACACAAAAGCAAAGTTCTCGTGTCCAGTAAACTTGCTCAAACTTTAGGCTGGCAGAAAGAAATCTGACCGGGGGGGCGGGGGGAGAAACTGAAGGAGATGGAGGGAAGGGTGCGTTCTACAGGTGAGGGCCAGTTAAACCAACTTTTAACTAAGTCACAGACCCCTCGCATCTCAATGCACCCCGTTTCCCTCACCGCAAAATTAAAGCCACCTTCCACATACGACTAAACAAAAAGTTGTTCAAAAATTATCACACGTCACCGCAAACCGTCCACAAAGAACAGCTTTCAAAAGGGACAATCACGGGTTAACGAAACTTTAATCCAGTCTGACAGCCAAATAAAGTTTATAAAATGCCCCCGCCACCCCCAACTCGGATCTGATCCACTAGGTCCCTCAGAAATAGCAGATCGATCATGGGGATCGAGACACCCCCAACAGAGGGGAACTTCGCAGTTCATCACAGCTCTCCCAGGTCACTATCAGATCAAACACTTCAAAAGCGGAGATAAACATCGCATCTTCCACTCGGCCACGCTGCCAAGAAACCTGAAAAAAAATCGAGCCTTACACCAGCGGTGATTTCACATCCTTCCTACACCGACCCTCAGAATGATCCCCCTCTCCGGGTGGGAGGACTGTGCACCGCCCCCCCCCCCTTTATCCCCACCCTGGGGAGGGGAGCTGGCGGACAAGCAAAAGCCGAGCGGGTAGCCAGCGCTCACACACCTGAGCAAACCCCACTCTCCCCGAGGGAAGAACCTACCTCTTGCCACCCTCCCCAATCACCAACCACCAACCTCAGAAGTCTCACTGCCAGCGAAGGGCGGAGGTTAAAGCCGGATTTGAATTCGCCCCCAACGCGGGCCGCTCAGTTCAAAGGAATGTCAGAAAACATCAAAGGGACGGGAGAAGGGCCATCAGCAGCAAGCCAGTCTCAGAATTTACCATTCAAACATCTTCCGGCCCGCAAGTAGCCTCAGGGAGCTCGCAGTGGGCAGTGACACTATCTGCAATCAATCCCCGCCCCGTATCTGGGTTCCCAATGTTCATCTGGGTCTCCTCTCCGCTTCCCTCGGAAGACTGTTCTGTCTCTTTCCCCTGTTCTTGTTCCTCGTTTCACTCAGCCATTCCACGCAGCAAACGTCCTTCCAGCTCTTGCAACACACAAACTGAAGCTGCTGTTTAAGTGTGGACATCAAAGAGCTCAGCCGAGCGAGCAAGTCCAGCAAGAGACATAGCAACACAGTCTCCGGGCAAACACAGCCACCAAGCCCCTTCACCAACGGTACAGCCCAGCGGCCTCTTGCTTCTTACTTCAACAAGCCTGGCTGCCTTCTCAGGAATTGCCGGCCCCGATCCCCTGCCCAGCAGTGTCACCGATTTATAAACTTTCCAGGACCTTATCAAAGGGAATCCGTCTTCAGCCAACTCCCTGGGGGTGGAGACGTCAATAGTGACTGATGTGCCGCCCCAATCGCATTATCCCTTCGCTTCACAGTTGCTACATAAAGTTACATTACTCGCTAAAAGATACATTGTGAATATGCCAAGCCGTGGACATATCTATTTGTTGTTCTTTGCTCAGCCTCTTGGATGGGACTCCGTCAAAGTTTTACTTTTTAAAAACATTTTGCATGCAATATGTGTTGGCTTTGTGTTGCACTTTCAAACAC
Organism: Stegostoma tigrinum; assembly: GCF_030684315.1. Taxonomy (NCBI): domain Eukaryota; kingdom Metazoa; phylum Chordata; class Chondrichthyes; order Orectolobiformes; family Stegostomatidae; genus Stegostoma; species Stegostoma tigrinum. Next base: position 8,333,150 of record NC_081375.1, read on the forward strand.
GGCCACAGTGACAGACACAGAGACTCCAGGCTCTAATATGTAAAGGGGCCTAATGCAGGGAACGGGTTCTACATGCACTTAAAGCGTGCAGGACAATTGAAAACTTATGCAATGCGGCTCCAGGTTACTTTACGGCATTAATAATCCCACCCTGTATTTACAGAGACGGAAAAATAAATTAAGCCCCATGCCTTTCTATCGGACTAAGTCTAATATCCAAAAAAACTGCACAATTTAAAATATTTTATAGCAAAGCCATTTCGATGATCTCGGAGTAAACATTAATTAACTCGCCTGGAAAACTTTGATTCAAATTGCGTTTAAGTTAGTTCCCATTGTTATGGCATTGTCAAAATACGTATTTGCATATCAAAGTTTGCAGAATGAGTTGATCATTCCATTTCCTTTTGTTTTCGAGAAACTGTCAGTGGTCCATACATGAAAACCATCTGGTCAAATCGTTTTACAAAGTCAGTTTAAAAACTATTTTTCAAAAAGTATTTCTTCTTTGATCTCCTAAACGAGGAACAACTATTGACAAACACATGATGCGTTTCTAAGACTGCTACCAACACTTTAAGACTGCTCAAATATCTGACAGACATATGTATTTAACAACAGTTTTAATAGACATATATCAATGAGCAGGAGTCAGGAAGTTAAGGAAGATAGTGTAGTCTTACCTGCAGTCTAAGCAAATTGGTACCTCCATTTAAAATAATTTTAAACGAGGCTGGAGAGAGTTGGCGTTCACAAAGTTTCTGGAAATACTTCGGGATTCATTGACGGGGTAATTCTAGACTCAGTGAATATTGTGTTTGTAAACAAACAGGAAGCTGGAAGAACACAGCATCTGGAAGAAAGGAGCAGTCAACATTTCAGGTATTGCCCTTCTTTAGTAATACCCGAAACGTTGACTGCTCCTTTCGTCCGGATGCTGCCTGGCCAGCTGTGTTCTTCCAGCCTCCTGTTTGGCTAGCTTGGATTCCAGCATCTGCAGTTTTTTTGTCTCTAATGTTGTGTATGCAATTTCTGTCCTCTGCGTGCTTGATGTTAATATTTTTCCATTGCTTCCATCAAAATCAGTTTGCAAAACTTGTAAATATGGTCCCAGATTACAATTATCCAAATATCAGATTATAAATTAGAATTTTAAATGGGCGGGGGATACGTACTGAAAGAGATACTGACTGCGTGATTTTTTGATAATCTCATACATGTTCTCTTGAATTCAGAATTTTTTATTGTTTTCCTTAGTTTGTTTCTTGCATTACAGTATATGTAACCGATTACCATTTTAAAGTGATATCCAGTCCTTTCAAGGTACTAATTGTTGTAAAGCAAATTTTTTAAAAAACGAGGTGCTGCTCCTTTAATTTGATTATCAATGTTCAATCGGAAGTGGTTAGTGAGGGCTTCTCCAGGTAAATAGCAGTGCTGCTTGGCAAAGGTAACCAAACGAACATGAACTGGCCAGCACAGATTTATAGGCAGTACCGTCAGGAAAGGCCCTGTAATCACAATGCAAATACCTCCTATTCATTCACAGCCTTTTATTCTGCCGACTTTCTCCAGATTAAAACAGAACACATTCTTTAGTCCCTGGGGGGAAGGGAGAAGGAGAAAGAATCTGGCTTCAAGCGCTAAGGCAAGCACTATGGGCGGTAGAAACATGTAATCGAGGTCCCTGCGTTCTCCTCCTCCTGTCCAGGCCAGAGCGAATTTACCTCTTCTGCTTCTATGTAGAAGTGCAGCTTCATTAATACAATTAATTAGAGCACATGTCCCTTTACTTAAGGATGTTCCTGTTTATAATTTAACACGCAGTCATCAATTTGAGTATACTAATATTCACATGAGGTAATTACACAATTAATTTCAGACAGATTTTTGATACTCAGACCCCAACACTAATCCATCCCTCAAAACAAAAGCCAAATGGGGTGTATAAAATGCAAGCAATAATTATCACTTTTACAAAATCCCTTTCTGAGTGTTTCACTGCTTATTTTTGCAGTTAAATCTCTGATTTTAAATGTATGCCTGGTGTGTTTTAAAGATATTGTGAGGAAAAATACAATGCTGTTACATAAACCCACTTTCAAGCATGTCAAATAGCATGGCCGTTTTCATGCTGTTCATAAAAGAAAACAACACTGGGATATTTTCAGAGTCTGTGAGGAGAGCTTAGTCAGTGGATTTAGTATGCCTGTTGGAACAAGTTTCCAAAGCTCCCTTCACTCAACAATTGTTTCACTGACATCCTTGGGGGTAGAACAGTTTTACACCAGGGTGTGGGTGTGATACATTATCTGCCTCAATACAAGTTTTACAGAGGAAGTTGGTACATTTATTGCAGTGAAGTACTCACGTAATGACCTCTGTAAAATAACTGGTTCTTGAATGCTCTGATGTCAGGAAGTAAGCATAGATCTTTTACTCTTCCTTTGCAGTATTTAAGGTCCTAATTGCAGAGTTTCTTTCTTTGTTCAATTTTCCGCTCTTTTCTCTGGAAGGTGCTAACTTATCCCTTTAGATACGGCCTGCATGGCTTCTTCACCCATGGGCCTGAACAATGAATGTTGGACATGCCATTGGAATGTGGAACCATCACAGCCAAGCACATTGTACCCCCTTTCAGGTGTGGATGCTTTATATTTGAAAAATTCACTGAACAAAGAAAGAGGAGCTCTTGGCATCCAAACCCCAGCACTGACACAGCCTCTGTTACTTCCTAATTCAGATTACCTAATCCAACATAAACTGTTCTGGTCCGTGTGGTTTACTACTAAACTAAGAAGTGACTTTACCCAAAGAGGCAGCTCAATGGTAGAATGAGTCAGTCATCAATTCTACTTATGATAGTCAACAACAACTTAAACTTCTGTTTGGGATAGAAAAGATCAGTGGTGAAGCACTACACAACAGGCAGAATCTTCTTGTGATGGGATGGGGGGGGGGGGTGAATGGTCTCGCCTATTAGCCATACAGCCTCCAAGAGGCCCACACTGCCTCTATTCGGGAAGGGCTACCAAACCACATCAGTCAGGCTGTGACAAGGCTACTGGAAAGCCTTCATCTAGGATCAGGAACTGCGAGGTGGAAATCTTGTCTACTGAGAACTCTCATCCATTCTGAGGCTGGCAGCTCATGCTCCTAAGTGTCAGTATTGAGCCTGTCGCTGCTGCCACAGGACCGGCTCTGGAATCCCAGAAATATGAATGGGTTAAAGCTACAAGTCAGCAACTGAGGTGTGTGGTCAAACATGGGGTGGCTATGGGTTTCGCAGCAAGTGACATTGAGTGGCAACCAACAGGATTGCCTTTCTGATATCCAATCCTTTGATCAGACACTGAGTGGGAGACAAGAAACTAGTCACATGGTTTTAGCCTTACATGCTGACAGCCGTTTGTATCAGGGTTAATCTCCACAGGGAATATGAAGCCCTGAAGGGTCATTATTGAGTCACTTGGAGGCCTCAAGTGACAGCGGAGAGGGAAGGTTGGCTCTGAACCTTTCCCCTAAATAACTCAATTCTGATAGAGGCAGGGAGGCACAGAAGTTCAGGTACATCACCACCCTACCCCTCCATGTTTGCCAATAGTCTGAGCAGGACACTGCATCAAACCTTATTTGCAAGAACATTTTTCACCTCTTTGACTTGAGTTCAAATCCTGCTCAAACTGACAATGTGGAATACTTCCTGTTCTGCTGTTTTCAAGCGAGTTCCTGATCAGGGCAGATGAACAACACAAAACTGCTTCACAACTTGGCAGTTTGCCAAAAGATAGCTACAAGGATGTTCATTATGGGAAATATTAGTTCTTGGACCATTGTGGGTGTTCTTAGGAAAGTTTGGGTTAAGTGAGCATTTGAGTTAAAGTCCTAAGTGGTTTTATTTGGGTATTTGCTGCCAAATGCTCCAGGGTTGTATTTAACTGAATAATATAAATACTAATAAAACTAATTAAAATGAGCAAAATATGTTAAAACAAAGATAACTCATCCAGAGATGAGCTAACTTGGACATTTCCAAGGCCTGGATCTTGATCATCTTTTTGCAATTTATTTTGGATTTTCAGCATCTCCAATATTTTCCTTTGCTTTTACCATCCTATGTTGGGTTTCAGAAATTTTTGTCGCCACAAGAAACAGTAGTAGACTTTGGTTAGCATGGAGTAACTGAGATGTAAAAGTTTAAAATTGATTTTATGTAATCAATTTATAAGTTTATTCTCAAAGTAAGTAAAATGTTCATCTGTATGGCATTTATTGCAGACTCAGGATGTTCCAAAGTGTTTTAAGCTAATATGGTAACTTTGAAGTGCGGTCACTTAGAAACTCAGCAGCTATTTTGTACACAGCAAGGTTCCACTAATAGCAATCAGGTAAGGGCCAAATCATTTGTGTTTTAGTGGTCTGATGAGGTACTGGGCAAAATCCCATGCACTTGTTGGATCTTTTATGTGGAATATAGAACAGTACAGCACAAGAACAGCCCATGATGTCATGCCAAACATGAGACCAAAGTAATTCTTCCCTTCTGCCTGCCCAAGATTCATGTCCCTCCATTCTTTGCATATTCACATGTTTATCTGAAAATCCCTTAAATGCCCGTAACGTATCTGCCTCCACCACCACCCCCTGGTAGTGCATTGCAGACGGCCACCACTCTAACTTGCTTCTCACATCTCATTTGAAAGATCACCTGAAAGACCAGACAGGGTTTTGGTTTTACATCAAATTCAGATGATGGCATTAATGATAGTGCAGCACTCCCTCAGTACTGCAAAAGAGTGCCAACCTAGACTATGGACTCCAGTCTCTATGTTGTTCAATCAATAGGGAGAGGAAAGTTTAATCAATGGGTGTAAGGTCACTTGCCACAGAAAACATTTACAAGAATGGTTCTGGAGATGTGGACCTTAAAATAATGTGGAGAGATTGACATACCCAGGTTTTTCTCTGTAGAGAAGGTTCAGAGGAAATTTTAAAGAAGTGTTAAAAATATGTACAGAAAATACGTATTGAGAAACTGTTCTCATTGGCAGAAAGGTTGAGAAGTAGAAAGCAGTGATTACAGAGAGTTGGCACAGACAAGATAAGCTGAATAGCCACTTTCTGTGCTGTAACCATTTAACCATGCTATGATACCTTATTTGTTGTAGAGATCTTTGGGATATCCTGAGATTGTGAAAGTAAGTAGCTGCAGCTGAACTTCTGTAACTCCAGCCAGTGAACTCTCATCCAATGTGGATATGGTGCCTGTGTTGTGATCAGAAGAATGGTGGCAGTCACTTGCACCTTTGATTGATTTGGACGTGTCTCCATGATACTCAAAGGAGCATTTCTGATGAAGGGTCTAAGCCCGAAACGTCAGCTCTCCTGCTTCTATGATGCCGCTTGGTCTGCTGTGTTCATCCAGCTCCACATCTTATTATCTCAGGAGCACCTGATGGCTTTCTTTTCATTCTTGTGAGTTGCAATGATCAAGTGCTTTCGATATGTGGGGCAAAGGAGGTGGAGGGGCAGGGGAAGAGCAGTAATGGTGGATGGGTGGAAGTAATAAAGTTTTGTTTTGAAACTAAGATCATATTGCATTAATAACAAATGTCTGCTGTCTAGAGAGACTGAGATGCCACTGCAAATTGGGAGTCTACCCGTTAAACCTCAGGTAACCCTGAGAAATCAGCACCCAATGGAGAAATTATCCAGTTGAGAGAGCAGGGAGAAGGTCATCAGTGTTCCACTTAAATTGGTGAAATCTCAAGAGTAAACATATCTTGTAAAAATAGCAAGACCAGTATTCACTGCCCATACCCAGCACTTTTGAGAAGGTGGTGGTGAGACTTAATTAAGAAATTCTGCAATCCATTTGATATAAGTACATCCATAGCATTATTAGTTATGGGGGTCCAGGATCTTGATTGAGTGACGATTAAGCAATGACTGAAAGAGATATGGTCAAGCCGCAGTTATTTGTGTTTCTCCTTCCCTTTGACCTAGTATGTTTGGAAGGCTTTGTTGAAGAATCCTTGGGAAGTTGCAATAGTGCATCTTGCAGATGTAATGAACTGCTGTAACTTCGCACTGATGGTGAAGAAAATATATTTTCAGGTCCTCAGATGGTTGCTGATTAAGCAGGTGGTGTTGTGCTGGACGGGATCAAACATCTTGCATGCTGTTAAAGCATAACCTTTCTCGGCATGTATGGAAATTTCTGCAACTCTTGACTGGCATCTTGTGTGTGCTGATGACACTTGAGGAATCGGGAGGTGAGAAACTCCCTGCAGATTTTTTTTGTGATTCATTCAAGGGATGTGAGCATTGCTGGCCAGCCAGCATTTATTGCCCATTTTTAGAAGGTCTTTCAAAGGTGGTGGTGAACTGCTTTCTTGAACTGCTGCAGTCCATTCAGTGTAGGTAGATCCACAATGTTAGAGAAAGAGTTCCAGGAAGGAATGGTAATATATTTCCAAATTAGGATATTGAATAGTTTGCAAGAGTATCTACTGTCTTGACACTTTAGATGGTATTAGTCTTAGGTTTGGAAGAACCTGTCTAAATAGCCTTGGTGAATTTCTGCAGTGCAGCTTGTAGATGGTACACGCTGCTGCTACTGAGTGTCAGTGGTAGAGGAGTGAATGATTTTGGACGTGGTGCCAGTCAAGCCAGCTGCTTTGTCCTGGATGTTATCAAGTTTCTTGAGTCTAGTTGGAAATGCACCTATCCAGGCAAATGGGGATTATTCTTTTGCACTCCTGATTTGTGCTTTGTAGACAATGGATATGCTTTAGTGGGTCAGAGGGTGAGTTGCTTGCTGCAGGACCGCTAATCTCTAACTTAATCTTGTGGCCACTGTATTTATGTGGCTGGAGCCATTTAATTCCGGTTAATGGTAGCTCCCAAAATGCTAGTTGTGGGGATTCAGTAATGGTAATGAGATTCCACTAAATCTCAAGGGGAAATGGCTAGTTTCTGTCTTGTTGTAGATGATCATTGCCTGGCACTTGTGTGGTGAGAATGTTAATTGCCAGTTTTCAGCCTAGACCTGAAAATTGTGCAGGTCTTGCTGCATTTTGAACATGCCTCACTGTGGAGTAATAGCCTACTCTTGTTGCTGGAACAGCTCCAGTTAAATTTCTCACGCGTAGTGACTCCAAATATGTTGATAGAGGGAATTCAGTTCTGATATTGCCATTCAAAATGAAGGGGAGTTGGTCAGACTCTGACCTGTTGAAGATGTCTGGTATTTTATAGTTTGAATGTGATTTTGCCATTTATCAGTCTAAATTTGCATGTTATCCTGCTGTTGGTGCAAGTGGACATGGATTGGTTCATTTTCTGACAAATTGAGAATGGAACCAAACACTGAAATTCATAGCAAACATCCTCATTTCTGTCATGGTGGAGGGAAGCTTATTGATGAAGCGGCCTGCAGTCATTAGGCCCAGGATTCAAGAGTCCCTATGCAGGATTTAATTTGTAAGTTTGCTTGATTTATGTAAATAAGATATTTGCTACATGAACAACATGCACTCCACTGTGGACAATCAAATACTGTACCTGTAGACTCCTCAGTAGCTTTAGTAGGAGAATTTTCAGCATAATGATTGTGTTTTGAGACACCTGACTGAACAAAAAATATACACATTAGAATCCAGACCCAGTCATCAAAACCTCATGTTCAATTACAGTTCCTCCTGCAGGATACCCTGAAATGCCTCTACTGCCTTCTGCATTCCTCTTCTCTACTTAAACCATCCAATAATCCTACTCCATCCATTTGTAACCTTATCCACATGTTCAACTTTCTGCCCAACTTCTGAATCAAATGGTGTGGGTTTAAATCCCAAACTAGAATCTTGAGCATGTTATCCATGTGAATACCTGAGTGCAATACTGAAGGAATGCTGGGCTGTCAAATGGGTAGTTTTTCATGAGATTGTAAACAAAGGATGTATGTTGGGTGAGTTTGTTGGTTTGTATGGTAAGGTTGGAGAGAATAGGAATGGGAAAGGTCTAGTCATGATGTGCTATCTAACATGATGTATGGGGCAGGTTTGATGGAGCAACGAGTCTTTTCCTGCATATAGTATTTAATGTAAATGACAATGTATTCAAACATTCCTGAGTATCATGAAATGCTTATATTATGCAAATGAAAGAAATTGTTTATAAAGCAAGTTAATAATGTTTGAAATCTAATCTAGCTTGGAACAACATTTTCTTAGGTTGTATCAATACAGTTTGGAGCTGGAGGAACACAGCTGGTCAGGCAGCATCAGAGGAGCATGAACGTTAACATGTCAGGCCGGGACTCTTCACCAGGATTGAGTCCTGATGAAGGATCCTGACCCGAAACATCGACTTTCCTGCTTCTCTGATGCTGCCTGACCTGCTGTGTTCCTCCAGCTCCAAACTGTATTGACTCTAACTCCAGCATCTTGCTATCTCCGATTTTCTTAGGTAGAATTGGCATTGGTGGCAACGGTGATGGAGTGTATATTGGTGATGCGGGAACAGTTTGACTCGAGTTGCGTCTGGATTCTTGTTCGAAAGCCGCTGATCAATTTCCCTGTCAATTACTTTCCTGGTCATTTTTTCACCCTGGAGGTTAAACAGCTTTGTTCATTGCCTCTCACTGCAAACGACCTCTCTTTTTGAACTGATTACCCCTTTATCTATGGTGTTGATGTGGATACTGTGGAACTTTTTTTGCCACAATACTGGATATTGAAAGCTATAGGTGTGAATATTTCTGCTGACTACTGTATTTTTATATATAAAAGCAGCATTCCCTGTGGTTGCACTGATATAACCAATGAGAGATAAAGGATAATTTTCTAATGATTACTAAAAAAAAGACAATAATTTAGTGGTAATGAGAGAACACATAAATACAGTTGACAGACTCTTACCCTAGGCCTAATGGAAAGTAGCCTTCTAAGCCAAAAGAGATACAATTAAAGTGTAAAGAACAGGCCTTTGATGTTAGCCTGGAATTAGGAGAAACACTCTTGATTCAAAAAAAGGCTTTCTGTCCAGTCACTTTGGTTACAGACCGTTAATAAGATTGCTTTGAAGGGTTGAGGGTGTCTTGCTAATCTGCCAATGTAAAATGTTAATGTTACTGCACTGGGAAGAGCTCAAATGTTAAAGGTCAGAGTGTTGCAGCTGTTCCATAGCAATTCCTTAGGGATAGAATCTTTTATATTTGCATCGACTCAAGGCTAAAGGTTTTCTTTTAAGGCACAAGTAAAATTAATTGGTCCATCATTGACCAAACTCAAATTCAAAATGTATAAAAAGTATGAATCTTTTTTGCTCTTTGTATCTCATTACCAAATCCCCCTTCCCTCACTTATAATTCTGACATTATTTTCTTCACATTTGTGAGGTGATACATTTTGGTAGGACTAACAAGACAATGAACATCAGAGGAGTCATATTGAAGAGTCATCGAAACGTTAGCTTGCTTTCTGTCCACGCTGCCTGACTTGCTATGACCTCCAGTATTTTTTGTTTTTAGTACAGATTCCAGCATTTGCAGTAATTTACTCCTAAAGAATGTCAGCAGGTCCAGGTTTAGGTTCCAGCTATCCCGCACATCTCTCATAATATGTTTCACCCGGGTGATTAAAAATATCTACAGAGTGAATGGTGGGACCCCATGAAGTACAGAGGATCAGAGAGACCTGGGTTTGCATGTCCAGAGATCCTTGAAGAAAGCAGGACAGGAAATTAGATAGTTAAGAAGCTGGAGTAGACTCAAAGGAGAAAATAGCCCATTTTTGTTCCTTGTATGTATTTGGCATGTGGGATATTGTGTTTAATAATCAAGGCATTGAGTACAAGAGCAGGGAGGTTTACAGAACATAGAACATAGAAAAGTACAGCACAGTACAGGCCCTTCGGCCCACGATGTTGTGCCGTGGAATAATCCTAATCCAAAAATAAAATAACTTAACCTACATTCCCCTCAATTCACTGCTGTCCATGTGCATGTCCAGCAGTTGCTTAAATGTCACTAATGACTCTGGTCCCATGACTACCACTGGTAAACTATTCCATGCGCTCACAACTGTCTGGGTGAAGAACCTCCCTCTGACGTCTCCTCTATACCTTCCTCCTAACACCTTAAAATTATGACCCCTCGAGACAGTCAATCCTGCCCTAGGGAAAAGTCTCTGGCTATCGACTCTATCCATGCCTCTCATTACCTTGTACATCTCGATCAGGTCACCTCTCTTCCTCCTTCTCTCCAGAGAGAAAAGTCTGAGCTCAGTCAACCTCTCCTCATAAGACAAGTCCTCCAGTCCAGGCAGCATCCTGGTAAACCTCCATTGCACCCTCTCCAAAGCCTCCACATCTTTCCTATAATAGGGCGAACAGAACACAATATTCCAAGTGTGGTCTCACCAGGGTTTTGTAGAGCTGCAGCATAACCTCGCGGCCCTTAAACTCGATCCCCCTGTTAATGAAAGCCAAAACACTATACACTTCCTTAACAACCTTATCCACCTGGGTGGCAACTTTGAGGGAGCTATGCACTTGAACACCAAGATCTCGCTGTTCCTCCACACTGCTGAGAATCCTGCCTTTAATCCTATGGATATTTTGTTTAAAATTAGACTTTGAAATAAATAATATATTTGAAACACAAGGGAAAATCAGTGCAGGTGTATTTGCACTACTTGTTCACTCACAGTAATGACTGATTGAATACATAGTCAAGGTAAACCATTGAACCTAATTGTGAATCAGTTACTGGAATGAGGAAATTAAACATTGTTACAGAAGGATAAGCTACATATGATGGAGTATGTAGAGCACTATTTAGAACACAGATGGAGTATTATGTGCACTTCTGGTTACTGCACTATGGGAAGGATGGGATTACTATGGAGAAGGTGCAGAGCAGTTAGGCTGGACTGTTTTCCTTACAGCAGAAAAGGCTGAGGGGGAACTAACTGAAGTGGACCAAATTATGAGGCATAGACAGAGTGGACAAGAAGAAACTTTTCTATTTAGCAGAGAAATCAGGAGGTAGCCAGTTCCCAGAACCCCTTGAATATGTATTCAATCAGTCATTACTGTGAGTGAACAAGTAGTGCAAATACACCTGCACTGATTTTCCCTTGTGTTTCAAATATATTATTTATTTCAAAGTCTAATTTTAAACAAAATATCCATATCACACACCACAGCACCCTTTCTAGCAGCAACTCATTGCCTCTGAGTTCTGGGGTGAATATTTGTAAGGGACCAGACTATTTCACAGACTGTATAGATATTATGGTCTAAACCAAGAACAAGAATGATGTTTTGCCTGTATATGTAAGTTATTAAGAGACGGGCGCTTATGAATACATGGCCATTTTCAACCCACAACTTGGGTGACAGGTAACTGTTATCTTGACTTGCTCACTAGTCAGTCTTGCACAGTCAATAAATAAAATGAGTTGGGCCCTTACCAACAAATTCTGGCATCTCTTGCACCCCCAATTCCCACTGGCCAAGTTGTGCTTTCAGCCGTCTGGGCCCTAAGTCTTGGAATTCCCTCCCTAAATCTCTGTTTCTTCCTAGCATCTCTTTATATAGCTCACACTTGAATATCGATAACACACATCATGGGACACTTTGCTCTGTTAAAGGCACAATATAAATGCAAGTTGTTACTGAAGAAGAGAATAGACAGACCATACTGAACTTTGTAATTCCTCAGAAATTAACCCTCATGACAGAAACTATAAATGTGAAATTAGAAGAAACAGCTTACCTTTACACCTGGAGGAAAATAAATCAATTGTCATTTTTGTTTATATTACACTCACGCAGAAACACACACACACACACATACACACACACACTCACACAAACAGATATGCATATGCAAAGACAGCCAGGCACACACACAAAGACAGACACAACACACACAGACATGCACACAAAAAGACAGACAGATAGACAGACAGACAGACACACACACACACACACACACACACACACTTACATGTTTTGCAAAGACAGATAGACATGCACATGCAAAGATGATGGACACACAACACACAAAGACAGACACTCAACACACACATATACACGCACGAAGACAAACAGACACATGATGCACACAGACAGAACTGCACACACAAAGGCAAACATACAACACAGATATGCATACACAAAGACAGACACTAACACACATACATAGACATGCAGATGCAAAGACTGATAGATATGCACACACATAGACAACAGAGACACAACAGACAGATATGCATACACAACACAATGTCATGTAGACACAGACAGATAGACACACAACACAAAGACAGGCACTCACAAAGACAGACATTCACACAGACATGAAGATGCAATGTCAAATCCACAGACATGCACACACAAAGATGATACACAAAATATGGACATGCACAGACACAGGCACACACACACACACACACACACACACACACACACACACACAGATATTTGGATGTTTTTGCATTGGAGACGATGCAAAGAAGAAAAAACAAAGTATATAGGAGATTTACTATGAGAAAAATTTGAAGAAAATTGATAGAGATAGAATCTTTCTCCTCCTGGGCACCAGTACATTGTGACCAAAGTATGCTGTGCTGGTTCAGTTCAAGCTCTATTTGATTTTGGTGGGCTATCAGACAATAAGAATTGCTAACAGGGTTTATAAAGATAAGCAGGTTTTCCCAATGCCCTGTGAAAACTCTTACATGTTAAAGACTCACAGATCTTAATTGCTCTGATGAAGGGTCTAGGCCCGAAACGTCAGCTTTTGTGCTCCTGATATGCTGCTTGGCCTGCTGTGTTCTTCCAGCACCACACTTTGTTATCTTAATTGTAACCCTGACCCTGCCCACCCCCACCCCCAGAAAAAGTCATAACCAGTATTATGGGTTGTCCTCACTGAAAATTGAGGAATGAGGAATGGCACTGTCCTTCTAGCCTCTTTCACCTGAGCACACACAGCCTGTGCTTCCTGAAGTCAGTGAATCATCTCTGCCCTACAGAAACCCCGTGAACTCAAGCATCATCTAAAGGGTGAAATGTGTATCCATCCCCTTTTCCTGATGTTTGTGCTCATGGGCAAAGGCCAAGGAATTCAACACCAAAGTGTATAATTTAGAGAGAACTAAAGAGTGAAGAAGGCACAAATGAACATGCAATTATGTAGCAGCCTTTATAACTTTAGGGTATTTCAAAGCACATTTTAGTCATTGAAATACTTTTGAAGTATCATGTTGTTGTCAGTTCCTTCAGTGAGTCAGCAGGCCAGTCTGGAGCCACAGGGCCTTTCCCACAGAAATCGACAGTTGTCCCAAGGAAGTAGGAAGATCTTAAGCAAGGATTCCACTTTTTTTCCCCTCCACTTCTGCCCCTGTTCTGCGGCATAGTTTGTGTAGACAGTTTCTGTGTGTGTTGGGACTTCAGAGTTTCCTTAAAATATTTTCTTTGTGATTGAGTGCTACTGTTAAGTTTTGAAGAGAGGGTCTGTTCAGCAGCTGCTTTAGTCAGCAGGCGTGTGCAGTCTCCACACCAGGGGAGCTAATTTCACATGATCATGGCTGTGATTCTAGAAGAATTGTCCAGGATGCGGGAGTCTGTTCACTTGTTTTCTCACTTGACCTTGGATATCCTGCAGATACACTGCAGGGAGAAATTCTCAAGTGCCTCAAGGTAATCTTAATTGCCATGTAGAAGGATGACGGTGACAACGGTGATGTAGACTAAAGCCTTTGTGCTCTTATGGACATCTGTCATCGAAGACCCCACTTATGTGATTTTAGGAATGATGTGGAGGTGCCAGTGTTGGACTGGGGTGGACAAGGTCAGACAACACCAGGTTATCATCCAACAGGTTTATTTGAAATCACAAGCTTTCGGAGTCTCACTCCTTCTTTAGGTGTTAGTGACAGAGGTAGTATCAGGCGCAGAATTTATAAGTAAAAGATCAAAGCATTCCACCCCGATGAGGATGTATTAACCAATGCTGGTACAGCTGAAATTGTGCTAAAGCTCCTCTTCAATGGGGGACTTTAGAGAATGGTTGCTGCTGGGATATGGGGAAGCATTTAATGACTTCTGAAGTTTCCCGATCAATAACAGCAGCTAGAGGTGCAGGTCGTTGTGCAAGGGAAGACTTAGGGTTTTGGTAATGCTGATATTGAGTGACAAACCCCTGCTTAGTATGCAAGGGTGATCTGATTGTTGCTTGCAGTTTGAGCCTCAACTGCACAGTTGTTGGGATATTGTTAAGTCGTGGACACGTTGGAATCACCTTAGTCTTGGTTTCTCAAGGCCATTGAGGTCGAAAAGCTTCCCAAGTGTCAAAAATCAATCAAAATTCCTCTGTGGAAGTTGGTTACAGATGGGTTCCATGACCAGGCTGAGGAACGTAGTGAAGAGAGTTGGTGTAATCAGACAGGCTTGTTGTAACCACATATGAATGGGTTTGTTCTTTAATCCACTGTAAAGTACGGGTTGCTGTCATATTGTCACGTCAGAATTGCAGGATAGTAACATCCAAATCTCTGAAGGACTTTCCAAACAGCTCTGTGATTGATGGAGTCAGAGGCCTTAGACAGATCAATAAGGGCCATATAGAGCTGTTTGCTTTGTTCCATACACTTTTACATTTTGAAGTATTGTCACTGTTGTAGTGTATGAAGTGTAATGTGTAAATTGGGTGCTGCAAGGTCCTCTAAATAACAATGAGATAAATAATCAGACCCTCTGGTTTCTAGTTGTTGATTGAGAAATAAATGCTGCCTAGAAAATCAGCAGAATTCCTCTGCAGTTCTTCAGATAGTTCCAGGAGATCTTTCACATCCATCTTCGGAGAATGGAATGACACCACCAAGCCAAGATTTACATGAATGACCAATATCAAATGTATAGACAAGATAAATCTTGAATAGTACTTGGTGCTAAGTCAAACTTGTTAAACCAGTCAATTAAAGAAAAATACAGTTTTACAAGAATATTTTTAGTCAACAAAAACATTTAAAAAGTATTTCAAAGTAATTAGAAAGGACCCAAACAAAAGCAAAAAGCAGATGCTGGAAATTGGAAACAAACAGAATACTAGAGAAACTCAGCAGGTCTGGCAGCATCTGTGGAGAGTGAAACATAATTAATATTTTGAGTCTGGTATGACTCTTCTTCAGAACAAAATGTTATGCTCACACAAGCCTCCCCTCATCATCTCACCCAAACAACTAATCCTTCCTTCAATTCCTTTCATTCTTATATGCTTACCAGGCATCTCTTTAAATGCACACATGCTATGAGGTCCAAATATATTTAGTGTTGATTTTCATTTTCTCACAAGTCCTGGAATAAAAATATTTCCCCTGAATTCCATGTTGGATTTTTTTGTGATTTTTAGGTCTGGATAGGTTTTGACAGTTGGGTCGTTAGGTGAGTTGGAAGCTCAGTCACTGAAATATGCTGAAAATGTTCTAACTCCTGAACTGCCTATTTGTATCAAGTGTGGCTTTCCCCATTTCACAGGGGACTTGCATTTGGAAAGGGGTAAGTCCCCCTTTGAGGCAGGGTGGGGGGTAAATCAAAGCTTTACTGTGGGAATGTAGAAGTATTCATGATTTTCTTGGCTTCCCGAGGAACGCTTATGAAAAATGACCTGTTTGGGCTACTTCTGTCATTTTCACTACGTGGGCAGGTTACCAGGTTTCCCCGTTAAACTAGCAGGCAGATCCTGATAATATCAGGGGAGCTCTGTGTACATCTTTGAGAAAGGACTAAACCTGTTCTCTATGGATGACCTTGACACCTGCTCAGTAAAACGGGTTAAAGTTCAGGATGGTGAATTACTGGTGGATTTCCGATGGGTAAATAAATTAGATGCTTTTCACTTCTGACCCTAGGGTTAAAATCACTCCTGTGGATTAATCTAACAAATAACATTGTGGTATAAAATATATTTGGAATGTTTAAATGCCATTTGATGCTAGGCTGGATGGTTAGAGCAACAGAAGGGTGAATCTGCTGGATTTCCAATCCTTGACTTCTTGTCCGTACTGTGTTTTAGTGGGCTTTGTATTTTCTTCTTGCCTTTAGATTCCCTCCATAACAAACACCATTCCCTGGCAGTCAATTAGTTCCTAGGCCTTTGTCAGGGCTGCACTGTAATTGGCCACAGGGAATGAATCACTTTCTCTCTGATGTTCCCTCCCTGCAGAGAGACACGATTGTTCTGCTCTGCATCTTTCCAGTCCTGGATGGCCAAGCTTGTGAACTTGCCGATGTGAGGTCTCACAGGCTCTAAACTGTTCTTTTTTTTGCCAGCACTGAATTTAGATTGCTTTGAGATGCTTTTATCTAGTATCAATTTTTTTCTTTTCTATTCTGTATTTTTTAAAAACGCAAACAAAAATATTTGACAATGTACAGTACTGAGGTGTCACAGTGGGACAGAATGTAAGGGTTCCAAGGAAAAGTCGTACTGGACTTGAAATGTTAACTCTTTTTACTTCTCCACAGAAGCCGTTGGACATGCTGAGTTTCTCTAGCAATTTCTGTTCTATTTCAGAATGTGAGGGTCTAAGTTAATTCCATCCTGTTCATTGGGGTAAATTCTGAGTGCCTATGCTTGGTGTAATTGTGTTGGTAAATGCCTCAGAATAGAATTGGTCACCATTCTGCCCTGTTAACACCAGAGATGCCTCCGGCTCCATTTTGAAAGGGTGCCTACTACTGGATGTTCAAATTGCTTGCCTGTTTCAGATGGCAGACTTTTCTTAAAATGGAAATCATGACTCCAAGGGATAAATAAGACATGACTTAATTTTAAGACAGAACTGATCAGCACCTGTGCAGGCTCCTCCAGCACCCATAAATAATAAGCTGCAGTCCCAGGGCCTCCAAACTTGGCCGATGTAACTCACAACCCCTATCTCCCAACTTACCTGCATCTTGAGGCCTCAAATGATGAACTGCTTGTTTGGTGCCTTGAAACGCACCTCAGATTTAACTGAAGCTGGGATTTTTTTTTATTAATTCACGGGATGTGGGTTTCAGTGGCTAGGTCATCATTTATTGCCTATCCCTAGTTGCTCAGAGGGCAGTTAAGAATCAACCATATCGTAGATCTGGATTCACATGTAGACCAGGCCAGGTAAGAACACAAAATTTCCTTCCCTGAAAGTCACTAGTAAACCAGATGGATGTTTCTAACAATCAACCCCTTCATCATTAAGCCCTTAATTCCAGATTTTGAAAGAATTCAAATTTGTACATGGGTCCTCAGAACATTATCTAGATCTATAGACAAATTGTCCAGCAATAATACCACAAGACCATTGCCTCTCCTTTTGATTTGATTTGATCTCAAATCTTGGTGGTTTAGGGGGACTCTCCTCAAAACAGTCTGTCAAAATTAAAAACTGAACCCATTGAGTTTCTGTTCAACTTTGTTGCTGGAAGAAGCCTTCCTTTTGGAAAACCCAATCGAAGTATTGTGCAGCAAGCAATTGAGGAGGACTTTTCCTCTCTGCTTTCAGGAATGAACTTGCTCTCCCTTCACAATATCAAAATGGGTCACATTAATTTCGTGCAGCAGCAGAAGTAGAAATCATGAGAAACGTAAAGCAGACTGCCATAAAGTTTTCATTTGTTTCACTGTCACACAAATTCCGACTTATCTTCAGTGTTTGGGGATCTCAGGCATGAAGAAAATAGTCTTTCAGAACATTGGTGAGTTATGAGATGTGACAAAAGACCCAGCAAGCAAAGGAGAATTTTTGGATTTTTATTTCTATTCCTGGCAGGGATTTGTTGTAGTTCAGAATGGCCCAGCTGAAAGGCAGTTGTAAACATATGCAACAAAAGCTTTAAAAAGGAACTGGACAATTATCTGAAGGTGAGAAAATTACATGACTATGAAGAAACAGCAGGAAGTTGGATGAATTGAGTGTTTTTTTTCAAAGAGCTGGTGTAGTCTGTGCTGTAAAGGTTTGTGATTCTATGACATGAGAATCAAAATTTTGGATTTAAGACAGAGATAGATAGATTCATGATTAGTAAGGGGATCATGGGTCATGGGGAGAAGGCAAGAGAATGAGGCTGGAAATTGATCAGCCATAATCGAATGGGAAACAGACTTGCTGGGCTGAACAGCCTAATTTTGCTCCTATAGGTTCAAATCCATGGCAGGATCAGTTTCTGAGTGCTTATAATAAGCAGGAGATCATCAATTTTCTGATAAATGTTCCCCATTCTTGTTGTAATCTCTGTGTAGAGAGATAGTCATGCATTGCAGAAGAAATGGCTTCATATCAGTTAACTCTTAAATATAAACAGAAATTGCTGGAGAAACTCAGCAGGTCTGACAGCATCTGTGGATGGAAATCAGACTTAACATTTTGAACTGGGTAACCATTCTTCAGAAGGTCTTCTGAAGAAGGGTCACTGGCCTTGAAACATTAACTCTGTATTCTCTCTCACAAATGCTGCCAGACCTGTTCAGTTTCTTCACACTTTCTGTTTTTATTTCTTTTCCCCAGTATTTTAATCCTCTGCGACCTTTATCTTTCCACAGCTTTGGCCTCTTGTAGATCCCAGGGTTTCCATTGTTCTTTCATTGGCAGCTGGCTGGGCCTTAAAATCTAGGATTTTTTTTGACCTTTAAGACATTCACTTAGAACCAGTCTCCTTGACCAAGTGTTGGTCATCTGTCCCACTGTGTCCACATATGATTCAGAATCAAAGATAACAAGATGTACAGCTGGATGAACACAGCAGGCCAAGCAGCATCAGAGGAGCAGGAAGGCTGACGTTTCAGGCCTAGATCCTTCTTCAGAAGGGTCTAGGCCCGAAATGTCAGCTTTCCTGCTCCTTTGATGCTGCTTGGCCTGCTGTGTTCATCCAGCTCTACACCTTGTTATCTCAGTTTCTCCAGCATCTGCAGTTCCTACTATCGCTGATTCAGAATCAAATTTCTTTGTGATAACATTCCTGCGACTTGCCTGGGGGGTTATTAGTATGTTAAGAGTACTTAATAAATATAAGAAGTTTTTGGCTGTTACGCTTATGCAAAGATTCTTTAGCCAGACTTTGTGTTAGGTTGATTGTCCTGGTCTCAGACAAAGCTTCAAGGTTAGTCTGGACCAATTCAGAGATCATTTCACAAAGGTTGATCTCCAAATTACATTTAGACTGAGAAAACAAACTAGTATACAAATTCAACATCAATACTCTATTCATATGACAGTACTGTCATATAAGTTAGGCAGCTTTATTATCTCTAGCAAAACACAGCAGGCCAGGCAACATCACAGGAGCAGGAAGTTGATGTTTTGGGTTGGAACCCTTCTTCAGAAATGGGGAGGGGAAGGGAAACCTGCAATGCAACTTTCACAACATTGCATCTATAGATGTGAGGCTGGAAAAGCACAGCATGTCAGTCAGCATCCGAGGATCAGGAAAGTCAATGTTTCGGGCTAAAACTCTGAAAAATGTTGACTTTCCTGTTCCTCGGATGGTGCCTCACCTGCTGTGCTTTTCCAGCCTCACACCTATAAACTCTGGCTTCCAGCATCTGTAGTCCTTACTGTGTCCATTTCACAATATTGCTTTGACTTTTATCCAGCATCAGGGCAAGATGTGCAGTCAATGTGATAAAGTCATAAATGTGACCTTAGAGTAAAGTACATCTAATTTTCCCTGTACTATTAATCATGCTGCAGTATAAGTTGGACATGTGGAGTCCTACAGCAACCAAATCTTGTTATACAATACAGATGGAATACAAGGAAGGTACAAAGATAACTGATGTGATCGGGACTAAACTCATATCATCTTTCCATGAAGGTTATTCATTTAGAAATTATGTTAGCAACCTATAAAAGACTTACACTGCTGTCTCCCGAGGAAAGCATGAAGTGCTGTCACCTCCCTACTTATTAATGCGCAACTAGATAAGATGAAATTGATGCCTACCTAACAAGCGTCAAGGCCCCTTGGTGAGATCAGCTAGACTTGGCTTGACTGCTGGCTCCTTTTGTGTGACAAACTTCATTTTCTGTTTATTTGTCTTTCTCACATTAGGGCTCAAAAGATCAAGGGATGTTTGATTACTTGCTCACACTCTGTTTCTCACGCTCCATGCAGGAGTTAGTACTTAGGTGATATATGTATAGATTCTTGCCTCTGTACTTGTTCATTTGCATTATTTTCACTTTATATAGACATTCTTCGCACAATATAATAATAAACAAACAATATGCGGAATATTAAAGTGTATGTACCAGATGGGCAGGGTTACAAGTGCCTATTTTTGATATGTAGGCACTTTGCTGTTTTTTCCTTGATTGACACACATATGATTCATTCGTATGGAGTGGGTGAGGTGTGTAGAAAATTTTAAGGAGACATTTGGTAAGTACAGCAAGAACAACTTGTACTGATTAATGACTCTAACGTAGTAAAAAGTCTTCCAAGAACAAAATTTGACACAAAACCGTGAATAGAATAGGGCAGATAATGAAAAAAATGAAAGAGATAGGTTTTAAGAAGCGTATTGAAAGAGAAGAGGATGAAAAGAGAGGTTTAAGGAGTGGATTTCAGAACTCAGAGTGCGGGCAGCTGAAGATGTGGCTGAAAATGGTAGGCTGATTAAAATCAAGGATAAAGAGCATGTTAGAATGTGAGAAGCAAAGATTTCCTGGAGATTTTGCAGGGCTGGAGGATATTAAAAAGATAGGGAGGGGTACAAATACATGAGGGAGGGAGAAAGGCAATGAGAATCAGTGTTCCGTGTAATTTTTTATGCTGTCACGAGGACTTCCGAGGTCGGTGTGTAGCAGCAGCTTCTGGAAGTGGGAGCAATGTGTAGCCTCTCCTGTTGACATACACAGAGCTTCCCAGCGACTGCTGAATGTTGGTGGGAATGCATGAGGAAGAAAAGAACAAAAGGATATGCAGATGGGATTAGTTGGAGTAGGTGGGACCATGACCAGCTGCAATTCCCCTCCAAGCCAGTCACCATCCTGACTTGGAAATATATCGCTGTTCCTTCAGTACTACAGGGTCAAAAATCCTGGAATTCCCTTCCTAACAGCAATGCTACAGTTCCTATACCAAATGGATTGCTGCTGTTCATGAAAGCAGCTCATCCCCACCTTCTCACAGGTAATTAGGAAATGCCAATAAACACTGACTCAGCCAGTGACACCTAGATGCCATGAATGAATAAAAAAAAGTGCAATCAGGAGGGGGATCACAACGTGTGAAGCTGGATGAACACAACAGGCCAAGCAGCATCTTCGGAGCACAAAAGCTGACGTTTCGGGCCTAGACCCTTCATCAGAGAGGGGGATGGGGAGAGGGCTCTGAAATAAATAGGGAGAGAGGGGGAGGTGGACCGAAGATGGATAGAGGAGAAGATAGGTGGAAAGGAGAGTTGCAGTGGGAGAGAGATTCCCTGAGGTTGGTCGGAGGGAGGAGGGTAACTTCTTCAGGTTAGGCATCCCTGGAAGAGGCTTCGCAGAGGCTTCCCTCCGGACCAACCTCAGGGAATCTCTCTCCCACTGCAACTCTCCTCTCCACCTATCTTCTCCTCTATCCATGTTCGGTCCACCTCCCCCTCTCTCCCTATTTATTTCAGAACCCTCTCCCCATCCCTCTCTCTGATGAAGAGTCTAGGCCCGAAAAGTCAGCTTTTGTGCTCCTAAGATGCTGCTTGGCCTGTTGTGTTCAACCAGCTTCACACTTTGTTATCTTGGATTCTCCAGCATCTGCAGTTCCCATTATCTCTGATCGCAATCAGGTGGGGGATTCTGGCTGATATTTTCTTTTTTACTCAGCTCTGAAACATTGGCAACTTCAGAATATGTGGACCCAGATGGTTCATTCAGCAATGACCCCCAGGAACAGAACCTGGAACAATTGCAGTTTGTTTGGCACAGCGCCACACTGGGCAGTACATTCACCAATCTCAGCCACCAGCAATATTTTGCTATTACTCTAGCCTAGAAATGACTCAGCAAAGTCAGCAAATGAACATATGATGTGTCTGTAATGACATTGCTCACTCCACTGATTTAATAAGGCTGTTAACTGATTTCAAATAAATGATAAAATGGTAGGCAGAGCAACACCTTGTGAATGAGTTCCATACATCCATTAACATTGCTGGCGCTGATTTTTAGGTTGCATATTAGAGTTTTCAGTCATGTCCAATCACTGACATGCTGCTCCAAAAGTGTAGCTGCAACACCATCATTTTGAGCAGTTCAAGTGTGGCAAAAGTCCAAACATGTGCTGCAACCTTTCACAGATCAATCTTTATAATGATACATATGTTTGGCAGTGAAATAGTATCAGTAAATTGTTGGCTGCGCCTCTCATGCCCAAGAATCTAGTTAATGTATAACGTCTGAAAATGAGATAGAAAACTCTGATCATTTTATACTCTGATTCTGTTGCAGATTTGACAGAGCATTACCGTCCTAATTTTTTTTAAAAATTGAAGTTATTTACAGATTGGTGAAAGGATGTGTAATATAAAGCAGCCATTCAGGGGTGGGGGACAAACTAGAATGAAGGATTTCATTAATCTGCTTTTAAGGAGAAAAGGATTTTCTGAAGGATGCGTCATCTGCTTTACTGGCTATCGTGAATCAGATTCAGAAGGCTGTGAGCAGTGAGGCCCTGCCTGCCCTATCAGGCTAATGTAAATGATCCAACAGCAAGTACGACAAGTGCAGCAGGTGAGTTCTGCCCAGTGTTGTTGGAGTGAATATCTGGTCATTGTCTCATTGCTTTTTGTGGGAAAATTTAGGGTAATTCAGTCAGTCACTTAGGGAGGCAGAATTGTGCCCCAATGTTAGTTACTACTTTAGGAGACGAAATAGAGGTAAAATACCATGCTTCCAACATTACAGAATCATAGAATTCCTACAGAGTGGAAGCAGGCCATTTGGCTGATCAAATCCACAATGGCCCACCTCCCTACCTTAACCCTGTAACCCTGCATTTCTCATGTCTAATCCAGCTAGCTACCATAGGCAATTTAGTATGGCCAATCCAACAAACCTGCACATCTTTGGGCTGGCAGTGTATCAGGTGGTATATTTTTAAAGGTAGCTTTAAAGCCTTCTGGGTCATTGGAGGTTGTGTCAGACCTTATATGAATTCAAATCTTCCTTTCAACCAAAGATTAATTGTTCCCAAGGTGACACTTTTGATTG
This sequence comes from Stegostoma tigrinum, assembly GCF_030684315.1. Classification (NCBI taxonomy): domain Eukaryota; kingdom Metazoa; phylum Chordata; class Chondrichthyes; order Orectolobiformes; family Stegostomatidae; genus Stegostoma; species Stegostoma tigrinum. The sequence continues at coordinate 8,356,396 of NC_081375.1, forward strand.
AATCCAACAAGTACCATTGAAAAATAATCCAGAGTTTGTGGCTTTGGACCAATCTAAAAATCCTTTGTTTTCGCAATGTTTTCAATCAAATTGCCAGCCGTCATTTAGATGGATTCAGAAAATAAAGTGTGAGAAAATAAATACGCCAATGAAAATTCATTTGGCGGATCTCAATCTGTAGAGAGGTAAACAAAGTTTAGCCGTGCTACAACAACAGGAGCTTGTATTTATGTAGCATCTTTATCATCATCAAACCTTGCAAGGTGCTTCACGGGAGTAAAATCAGGCAAAATCTAACAGTTGTTGAGATGTTAGGCCAGCTTGAAAGCTGGCAGTGCTGTTTCTAAAGTCAAATTCACCAATCTCAGACTGATCAAAATGGAGAGAGGGAAAATCTAATTGAATTACAGGCTAGTTGCCTTATGTCATAGCTTATACTCCACAAAAAGCACTGATATTCAACTCTATAGAATACTGTATTAAAACTCAGTTACTGACCCTCAAACCATTAAGGCATACACGGAAGAGGTCTCCACCCTAAGCAGAGATGATTTTTCTTGCAGTCCTTGTCATGCTTAAACAGAAGTATCAATATGGTTTTAGAGTAGATTTGTAGCTCAGGTTGTGTATGTTGTGGTTGGTTGGCTCGCCGAGATGGGTTGTTATTCCGCGGACGTTTCATTACCCTGCTGGGTAACATCATCAGTGCAGCATCCAATGGTGTCTGTTGTGTTGGATTACCTCATTTCCAGTTTTCCTTTGCCAAAAATATATATATGGGTTCTAGTTCTATGTGTTTATTGATGGCTTTCTTAGTGGAGAACCAGGCCTTTAGGAATTCCTGTGGTTGTCTCTGCTTTGCCCGTGCTGGGATCCTAGTGTTATCCCAATCGAACTGGTGGTTGTCCTTATCCATGTGGATGGAGATGAGTGAGTATGGGTTGTGTCTTTTTGTTGCCAATTGATGTTCATGTACCCTTGTGGTTAATCTCCTTCCTGAGTCCAATGTAATATTTATCGCAGTCTCTGCAGGGAATCTTGTATATGGCATTGGTCCTGTCCATTGTGGGTAGTGGGTCTTTGGATCAGGTGAGCAGTTGGCGTAGGGTTGATGTGGGTTTGTATGCTACTCTGATGCCCAGTGGTCATAGGAGTCTTATGGTCAGTTCAGATGTGTTCCTGATGTAAGGTAGTGTGATGAGTGTGTCGGGGCATGTAGCATCTATGGAGAATAATGTAACATACCACATCGTCCTGGTGTCGCTCGTCATATAGGCATCTTCTGACCCAGTTTTTTGGGTATTCGTTTTCTTTTCCTCTTTGGTGAATCTGATCCTGGTGAGGGTGCTGTCTCCTCTAGTTTGGTCCGTTGAATAATGATGAAGGAGTTGTCTAATTGCGTATCCATAGTTTTGGTTGGATTAGCAGAAGGGCCACGTTTTTGAGTCTCTGCATCACCACTTCAGCTATTAGTCCAGAGACAGGCGATCCCATAGGTGTCCCATTGATCTGTTCAAATATCTGGCCATTAAAGATGAAGTGGGTGGTGAGGCATAGGTCCAGTAGCTTCGGCATGTTACCTGTGGAGATGGTATCACTGGGGTCTTGTTCTTGTTTTAGTAGTGTTGTCAGTGGTTCTCTTGCTAGTGGTATGTATCGGTGTGAACAGGGGAGTAACGTCAAATGATACCATGGTCTTGTTGTCATCTATTCTTAAGTCCTTGATGGAATTCCTAGAGGCCTGGTTCTCCACTAAGAAAGCTGATAAACACATAGAGCTAGATCCATATACATTCCATTGCGAAGGAAAACCGGAGTGAGATAATCCAGCTCAACAGACACCAGAGTTTAAATAACAGGCGGGAAAACACAACGGTGCTTCATTGGAGGCTGCACTGATGATGTTACCCAGCAGGATAATGAAACGTCTGCGGAACAATGACCAAGCTCGGCGAGCCAGCCAACCATAATACAAGTAACAATACTTAAGTGACTTCATAGTATACAGTAAACATGTCTGTAACATCAACTGGTAATGCCTTCACTTGTTTCCACCATTGGTGCATCTTTTTTTCATACTGAGTCAGGCAGAACATCTCCAATACTCTCGTCACCAGCACCGACCTCATGATTCAAACTCATGTGAAACCCTGTCCCTGCATTCTATCAAATATTATATACCATGAATCCAATTTCACATCTTCCATTGAGTTTGCACCTCTAATTCATTGAATTCAAAATTGTTGTCCGAGTTTGCAAATCTGTCCACTGATTCATCTCAATTTGATCTTTACAAATCCTCCAGCTCCACATGTCAGTGTATATCTTGCATTCATCTGATTCTAACATCTGCAGCTGCCTCTCTCTGAACTCTCATGATGAAGAAGTCATGTTTTTGGACATGAAATCATGAAGAAGTCAAGTGTTTGGGCCCAGGGTTCTCAAATTCTTTCTGGAAATTTTGCCATACACTCAGTCACACAGCACAGAAACAGATCCTTCGGTCCAACTCATCAACACTACGGGACACCCCAATCTGACCTAGTTCCATTTGCCAGCATTTGGTCCATATCCTTCTGACCTCTTCCATGTCAAATACCCATTCAGATGCCTTATAAATATTGTAATTATACCTGCCTCCACCACTTCCTCTGGCAGCTCATTCCAAACATGCAACATCTTCTGCGTGAAGAAGTTAGTTTTCAGATCCTTTTTAAATATTTTCCCTCTCACCTTAAACCTATGCCCTCTAGCTTTGGACTCCCCCACCCTGGGAAAGAGACCTTAGCTATTCACCCTATTCATGCCCCTTATGATGTAATAAACCTCTCTAAGGTCACCTCTCAGTCGCCGATGCTCCAGGGAAAAAAGGCACAGCCTATTTAGCCTCTCCCTGTAGCTCAAACACTGCAGCCCTGGCAACATCTTTGTAAATATTTTCTGCACCCTCTCAAGTTTAACAACATCCTTCCTATAGAAGGGCAGCCAGAATTGTACACAGTATTCCATAAGTGACCTCCCAATGCCCTGGACTGCTGCAACATGATATCACAAATCCTATACTCAATGTTATGATCAATGAAGGCAAGCTTGCCAAATGCCTTCATCATCATCCTGTCTACCTGCAACTCCACTTTCAAGGAACTATGCGCCTTCACCCGTAGGTCTCTTTGTTTGGCAACAGTCTCCAGGGCCCTACGGTTAACTACATAAGTCCTGCCCTGGTTTGCCTCATCAAAATGCAACTCCTCACATTTATCTAAATTAAACTCCAACTGCCCATCTGATCAAGTTTGTGTTGTTCTCTGAGATAATCTTTTTCACTATCCGCTACATCATCTATTTTGGTGTCATCTGCAAAGTTACTAACCAAGATAATAAAATGTGAGGCTGGATGAACACCGCAGGCCAAGCAGCATCTCAGGAGCACAAAAGCTGACGTTTCGGGCCTAGACCCTTCATCAGAGAGGGGGATGGGGTGAGGGTTCTGGAATAAATAGGTAGAGAGGGGGAGGCGGACCGAAGATGGAGAGAAAAGAAGATAGGTGGAGAGAGTATAGGTGGGGAGGTATGGAGGGGATAGGTCAGTCCAGGGAAGACGGACAGGTCAAGGAGGTGGGATGAGGTTAGTAGGTAGATGGGGGTGCGGCTTGGGGTGGGAGGAAGGGATGGGTGAGAGGAAGAACAGGTTAGGGAGGCAGAGACAGGTTAGACTGGTTTTGGGATGCAGTGGGTGGAGCGGAAGAGCTGGGCTGGTTGTGTGGTGCAGTGGGGGGAGGGGACGAACTGGGCTGGTTTAGGGATGCGGTGGGGGAAGGGGAGATTTTGAAACTGGTGAAGTCAACATTGATACCATTAGGCTGCAGGGTTCCCAGGCGGAATATGAGTTGCTGTTCCTGCAACCTTCGGGTGGCATCATTGTGGCACTGCAGGAGGCCCATGATGGACATGTCATCTAAAGAATGGGAGGGGGAGTGGAAATGGTTTGCGACTGGGAGATGCAGTTGTTTGTTGCGAACTGAGCGGAGGTGTTCTGCAAAGCGGTCCCCAAGACTCTGCCTGGGAACCCTGCAGCCTAATGGTATCAATGTTGACTTCACCAGTTTCAAAATCTCCCCTTTCCCCATCGCATCCCTAAACCAGCCCAGTTCGTCCCCTCCCCCCACTGCACCACACAACCAGCCCAGCTCTTCCCCTCCACCCACTGCATCCCAAAACCAGTCCAACCTGTCTCTGCCTCCCTAACCTGTTCTTCCTCTCACCCATCCCTTCCTCCCACCCCAAGCCGCACCCCCAGCTACCTACTAACCTCATCCCACCTCCTTGACCTGTCCGTCTTCCCTGGACTGACCTATCCCCTCCCTACCTCCCCACCTATACTCTCTCCACCTATCTTCTTTACTCTCCATCTTCGGTCCGCCTCCCCCTCTCTCCCTATTTATTCCAGTTCCCTCTCCCCATCCCCCTCTCTGATGAAGGGTCTAGGCCCGAAACGTCAGCTTTTGTGCTCCTGAGATGCTGCTTGGCCTGCTGTGTTCATCCAGCCTCACATTTTATTATCTTGGATTCTCCAGCATCGGCAGTTCCCATTATCTCTAAGTTACTAACCATATCTTCTATATTCACATTCAAATCATTTACATAAATGACCAAAAGCAATGGGCTGATCCTTGTGGCACACCATTGCTTGCAGGTCTCCAGTCAGAAAAACAACCCTGCACCACCACCTTCCTTCAAGCCAACTTTGTATCCAATTGGCTAGCTTACCCCCTCCCTTACCCCCGCGATGCCATGTGGTCTAACCTCACTAACCAGTCTCCCCAACAGAACCTTGTGAAAGGCTTTGCTGAAGTCCAGATAGACAACATCAACCATTCTACCTTCAACATCTTCTTTGTCACCTCTTTAAAAATTTAAACAAGTTCGTCAGACATGATGTCCCATGTTGACTTCCCCAAATCAGTCCTTGCCTTTCCAAATACATTTAAATCGTATCCTTCAGAATCCTCTCCAACAACTTACTTACTACGAATGTAAGGCTCACTGGTCTATTGTTCCCTGGCTTTTCTTTACCGCCTTTGCTAAATAATGTCACCACATTTGCCACCCTTCAGTCTTCTGGAACCTCACCCACTGCTATCAATGAAATATCAGTAAGGGGCCCAACAATCTCTTCACTAGCTTTCCACAGACGTCTGGGAAATACCTGACCAGGTCCTGGGGATTTATCTACTTTAAGACCTCCAGCACCTCCTCTTCTATGATATGAACTCTTTTTAAGACATCACTATTTATTGCCTCAAGTTTTCTAGCTTCCATGTCCTTCTCCACAATAAATACTGATGCAAAATATTTGTTTAATATCTTACCCATCACATAAATGGCCACGTTGATTTTTAAGGGGCCCAATTTTCTCTGTAGTTACGCTATTGCCCTTAATGTATTTGGATTCTCCCTAACTCTACTTGCCACAGCAATCTCATGTCCCCTTTTTGCCCTCCTGATTTTCCCCTAAGTATACTCCTCCGGCCCTTGTATTCTTCTAGGAATTCACTTGAACCCAGCTGTCTATACCTGATATATACCTCCTTATTTTTCTTGACAAGAGTGTCAATTTCTCAAGTTATCCAGTGTTCTTTACACATACCAGCCTTGTCCTTCACACTAACAGGAACATACTGTCTCTGGACTCTTGTTATCTCATTCTTTAAGGCCTTCCATTTCCCAAACATCCTTTTGCCTGTAAAGTCTCCCCCAAGTAACTTTTGAAAGTTCCTGTCTAATACCATCAAAATTAGCCTTACCCCAATTTAGAACTTTAAATTATTGATCAGTTCTATCCTTTTTCAGAACTATTTTAAAACTAATAGAAAAAATTGTCACTGTAAGAGCTGCTACTTTTTTGAGGTATTTTTGGTGTTGGAGTTGATTTCCTTGAAATCTGGGGGCAGTAATTACTGTTTTATAAGCTGTTGCATTGTTTTGGAACTTGGGAAAAAAAAATCAGATCAATGGCACTTTAAAAATGAGGAAGAGAGACAAAGCAGTGACCACACTGGAAGTGAAACAAACGAAGAAGTAAACTTGCACAGATGTTTGACTAGACAGTGAACTTCCACAGCTGACTGCCCCTGCTGTTTACCTTCAAGTATCTTTGGACATTGGAATTTGTCTAAGAAAAATAAACAAACAGCAAAATTCATAGCTGACCTTGGAGAAATCCGTGTGGGGGAAGCTCACAGCAGGGGACAGGCTAAGTGGCTACTTTTAAAATAATGACCTTACTTGTTGTTTTGTAAATCTACAACAGTTGAGTGGGTTCTTTGTTGATTATATGTTTTTGCTGAGATCTATCGATTAAACTTTAAAAATATAAAGCACAGGTACTAAGTTAGCCTGGAGCAGTGTTTTTAGAGCAGTAAGACTGCTATTTTCTGGGCCTGAAGATTGTTAAAGTGTCCTTTAGAAGAGTGAGACAACACAGTGTGGAGCTGGAGGAACACAGCAGGTCAGACAGCATCAGAGGAGCAGGCAAGTTGATGTTTAGGGTTGGGACCCTTCTTCAGAAACGGGCTGAAGAAGACTCCCGACTTGAAACGTCAACTTTCCTGATTCTCTGATGCTACCTGACCTGCCGTGATCTTCCAGCTCCACACTGTGTTGTCTCTGACCCAACATCTGCAGTTCTTACTATCTTTAGCAGAGTGATGTGCTCTTCCTTTCGGATGTGGGAGATTAGGGAAGGTTTCTATGTTACTGATGATTATGTCTGCAGGAAGTTCTGAGGGTCACCGGTCTTGAAACATTAACTCTGATGTTTTCTTCACAGATGCTGCCAGACCTGCTGAGCTTCTCCAGCAACTTCTGTTTTTGTTTCTGTGGGAAGTGTGTTTAGTTACGAATCCTATTGGATCTCATTGGATCGGTTAGAACAGCACTTAGAGGCAGTTAGGAATTTACAGGAGCTAGGGGGTGTGATGAATGGAAGTTGCAGGAAGGGAGAAAAACCGCAGATACAGTCAGGTAGCCGGGTTACCTCCAGGAAAGATAGGAGAGGAAGGCAGGTAATGCAGGTGTTCCCTGTGGCTATCCCTGTCTCAAACAAGTATGCTGTTTTTGAAAATGCAGGGGATGATGGACTCTCAGGGTTTCTTGTACTGAGACTGGCTCTAGTGTAACAAGGGGTATGTTAGGTTCCAAGTGATTGATTGTTATAGGGGACTCTCTAGTCAAAGGCACAGACAGACATTCTGTGGTCAACAGCAAGACTTCAGAATGGTGTGCTGGTGCCAGGATCAAGGAGATCGCAGAGAGGGTGTAGAATATTCTCAAAGGGGTGTGGGACCAGCAGGAGGTCATTGTACACACTGGAACTAATGACAAATAAAGAGAAAAGGATAAGATTCTGAGGAGAGAATATAGGAAGTTAGGCAGGAATTTAAAAAGGAAGTCCTTGAGGGTAGTAATATCTGGATTACTCCTGTTGTCATGAGCTAATGAGGATAGGAATTGGAGGATACAGCAGATGAATGTGTGGCTGAGGGGCTGGTGCAGGGGAGAAGGATTCACATTTTAGGATCACTGGAGTCTCTTCTGGGATAGATGTGACCTGTATATGAAGAACAGATTGCATCTATGTTGGAAGGGGACTAATATACTGGCAAGAGATTTGCTAGGTCACTTGGGAGGATTTACACTAGTAAGGTGGTGGCAGTGGAGGGAGCCAGGGAGATAGTGAGGAAAGAGATCGGTCCGAGACTGGTGCAGTTAGGAAAAGGAGCAAATCAAACAGTCAGATCAGGCAGGAACAAAGCAGGGAATGAGAATGGCCTGATAAATTAAACTGCATTTATTTCAATGCAAGAGGCCTAACAGGTAAAGCAGATGAACTCAGGCCATGGTTGGGAACATTGGACTGGGATGTCACAGCGATTACAGAGACGTGGCTTAGGGATGGACAGGACTGGCAGCTTACTGTTCCAGGGTATGGATTCCATAAGAAGGATGGAACAGGGGCAAGAGAGGAGGGGGAGTGGTGTTTTTTTTAGAGATAACATTACGTCTGAATTTAGGGAGGATATTCCTTGGATTATGTCCAGGGAAGTTATTTGCGTGGAACTGAGAAATGAGAAAGGGATGAGCACCTTATTGAGTTTGTACTAAAGGCTTCCTAAGAGTTAGCAGGAAATTGTAAACTTGTAAGGAGATCTCAGTTATCCGTAAGAATAATAGGGTTGTTATGGTCGGGGATTTTAATTTTCCAAATATTGACTGGGACTGCCATAGTGGTAAGGGCTTGGATAGAGAGGAACTTGTTAATTGTGTACAAGAAAATTTTCAGATTCAGTATGTGGATGTACCTACTAGAGAAGGTGCAAAACATGACCAGCTCTTGGGGAAATAAGGTAGGGCAGGTGACTGACATGACAGTGGGGAACCACTTTGGGGTCAGTGACCATAATTCTATTAGTTTTAAAATAATGATGGAAAAGGATAGACTTAGTCTAAAAGTTAAAGTTCTAAATTGGGAAGGGCAATTTTGACATTATTAGGCAAGAACTTTCAAAACTTGTCAATACAGTGTGGAGCTGGAGGAACAAAACAGGCCCGAAGAAGGGTCCCAACCTGAAACATCGACTTACCCTGCTCCTCTGATGCTGCCTGACCTGCTATGCTCCTCCAGCTGTCCAATGTGTTGACTCTGACTCCAGCATCTGCAGTTCTTGCTATGTCCAAACTTGATTGGGGATGGATGTTTGCAAGTCAAGAGATGGCTGGAAAATGGAAAGCCTTCAAAAATGAGATAACGAGTGACCTGAAACAGTACATTCCTGTTGGGGTGAAGGGCAAGGCTGGTAGGTGTAAGGAATGCTGGGTGACTACAGAAATTGAGGTTTTGATTTACAATAAGAAGGAAGCATATGTCAGGTACAGACAGCAGAGATCGAGTGAATCACTATAAGAGTTTAAAGGCAGTAAGAGTATACTTAAGAGGGATATCAGGAGGGCAAAAAAGGACGTGAGATAGCTCTGGCATATATGATTAAGGAGAATCCAAAGAGATTCTAGAAATACATTAAGGACAAAGAGTAACTGGGAAGACTGCCTATGTGTTATACCCCAGGAGTTGGGGGAGATACTAAACAAATATGCTGCATCTGTGTCTACTGTGGAGAAGGATATGGAAGATAGACAGCATGGGGAAATAAGTAGCTCCATCTTGAAAAATGTCATATTGCAGAGGAGGTGGTGTTGGACATCTTAAAACACATAACGGTGGATAAATCCCCAGGACCTGATCAGGTGTATCCTAGAACTCTGTAGGAATCTAGAGAATTGACTGCTGGGCCCCTTGCTGAGATATCTGTATCATTGATAGCCAGAGGTGAGGTGCTGGAAGACTGGAATTTGGCTAATGTGGTGCCACTATTTAAGAAGAGTGGTGAGTAAAAGCCAGGGAACTATAAACTGGTGAGCCTAACATCAGTGATGGGTAATTTGTTGGAGGGAATCCTGAGGGATAGGATTAACATGGATTTGGAAAGATACGGACTAAATAGGGATAGTCAGCATGGCTTTATGCACATGAAATTGCGTCTCACTAACTTGACTTGAGTTTTTTGAAGAAGTAACGAAGAGGATTGATGATGGCAGAGCGGTGGATTTGATATATATGAACTTCAGTAAGACGTTCAACAAAGTTCCTCATGGTAGACTGGTTAGCTAGATTAGATCACATGGAATACAGGGAGAATTTGCCATTTGGATACAGAACTAGCTCGAAGATAGAAGACAGAGTGTGGTGGTGGAATGTTACTTTTCAGACTGGAGGCCTGTGACCAGCTGTGTCTCAAGAATTCGTGCTGGGTCCATCTCTTTTCATAATTTATATAAATGATTTGAATGTGAACATAGAAGTTATAGTTAGTAAGTTTGCAGCCGACACCAAAATAGGTGGTGTAGTGCACAGCGAAGAACGTTACCTCACAGTACAACAGGATCCTGAACAATTGGGCCAAAGGGCCAAGGAGTGGCTGATGGAGTGTAATTTAGATAAATGGGAGGTGCTGCATTTTGGAAAGGCAAACCAGGGCAGGACTTATACGCTTAATGGTGAGGTCCTGGGGTGTGTTGCTGAACAAAGAAACCTTGGAGTGCAGGTTCAATGTTCCTTGAAAGTGGAGACGCAGATAGACAGGACAGTGAAGAAGGCATTTGGTATGCTTACCTTTATTGGTCAGTGCATTGAGTGTAGGAGTTGGGACGTCATATTGCAGCTATACAGGATATTGGTTAGGCCACTTTTGGAATAGTGTGTGCAATTCTGGTCTCCCTGCTATAGGAGGGACATGGTAAAACTTGAAAGGGTTTGGAAAAGATTTATGAGGATGTTGCCAGGGTTGCAGGATTTGAGTTACAGGGAGAGGCGGAATAGGCTGTATCTACTTTCCCTGAAGCGTTGGGCACTGAGGGGTGATCTTATAGAGGTTTATAAAATCACGAGGGGCATGGATAAGGTGAATAGATAAGGTCTTTTCCCCAGGGTGGGGGAATCCAAAACTAGAGGGCGTAAGTTTAAGGCGAAAAGGGAAAGATTTAGAAAGGACCTGAGGGGCAACATCTTGACACAGAGGTTGGTGCATGTACGGAATGAGCTGCCAGAGGAAGTGGTACAGGCTGGTATAATTACAACATTTAAAAGGCACCTGGATGGGTATGTGAATAGAAGGGTTTAGAGGAACATGGGCCAAATGCTGGCAAATGAAACGAGATTTATTTAGGATTTCTGATTGGCACAGATGAGTTGGGCTAAGGGGTTTTCCATGCTGGACAGCTCTGTGACTCTCACTCTAATTATACTCCCCCACTGACACCTCAGGTAACTTGCCCTGCCTGATTCCCCAACAGAAGGTCAAGTGTTGCTCCTTTTCTAGTAGGTACACTCATATATTGAAGAAGAAAATTTTCTCGTACACGCTTAACAAATTCCTCCCCATCTAAGCCCTTGACGCTATGATAGTCCCAGTCAGTGTTTGGAAAGTTAAAATCTCCTACCAAGACAACCCTATTTTTCTTACTGTTATTTGAGATCTCCTTAAATATTTACTTCTCAATTTCCTACTGACTGTTGGTGGGGTGGGGGCTATAATACAATGCTAACAAGGTGATCATCCCTTTCTTATTTTTAATTTTCATTTGGATAACTCACTGGATGATCTCCCAGGAACATCGTCCCTAATTCCCCCTCCTCTCATGCCTCCCTTTCTAAGCTTACGATAGAATCTATATCCTAGAACATGATGCTGCCAGTCCTGCCCCTTGCTGAGCCATGTTTCTGTATTAGCCATGATATCCCAGTCCTGTGTTCTCAACTATGCCCTAAGTACATCTGCCTTACCTGTCAGGCGTCTTGCATTGAAGTAAATGCAGTTTAATTGATCAGTCTTACCTCATTCTCTGCCAAGGTTTTGTCTGACTTGACTATTAGACTTGCTCTCCTTATCTATTGTACCAGCCTCAGCCTTTTCTCTTTTTTTCATGGTTGCCACTGCCACCAAACCCCCCCACCCTGGCATTCCTAGTTTAAAGCCTCCCAGGTAGCACTAGCAAATTTTTTGTTACTCTCTCCTCACTGTTCTTTGACCTTGCCTTTGGTTAATTCTCCTAATCCCTTTACTACTACTTGGTTCCATTTCTGCCAGTACGAGGTACCCTGGGATGTTGTTGCCTTAAAGACACTACATACACACAAGTTGTAGTTATTTTGGAATGAATTACAATTTAAATATTGCCAGAAGGAGCTTTATGTCTGAAACATGTCCGAGGAATGACTGGAATTAGATTCCTTGAGGGGTGCTTTCAGCAGCAGGATCAATTTTTATTCAGAATCTTTAGAAATCTTAAGTTTTTAAATAAATAAACTTCTGAAAATGTTAACCCATGTTGAAGCCCGCTCCTACCAGCCTGAGTGGCCAATAGAATTGGTCTAAATTGTCCCTTTGCTCAGATCAGCATATTCAGCATGACCAGGAGTTTATCTTGAGGATGTTATGGCCATATAGTTTCTTATTACGTGGACATAACTTACTTCTTGCTCAATTAGTACAGTTGCTTCATCTATTTAAAAATATATGGTTGCTATGGAACTACTGATAAATAGGAATCAGATCCTGTGCAATAAAATGGTGGTTCAGGATAACAAACTTTATGATCCAACAACCAAGTCATGTTTTTTAAAGAAAAACATTATTTTTCAGACATGACCTGGGGAAGAAATTACTCCAGCTATGACAGGAAGCTCCTTCAAAGATGTCACACCACCTTAAAACAATCACAAAACAAACATGCATGGAATAGATAATTTAATGAGATGTTAGCATTTAAAAATCATAGCAATGTTAAAAATAAATGATGTACAATACAAAGCATAATTTTAAATGAGAACTTGATTGCTAGATTTAACATAAGAACTGCAGATTTAAATAATAAGAAAATATTGACTGATATGTACAGACTTACAGATTATTGATACAGTTCATAAAAAAAACTTGAAAAGCAAAATTAAAATGTTAAAAGGATGTCTGATCGGAACAAAACAAAGTGGAAGGGAAGACACAATACTTATAGGGGGAATTGTGTCTTTTTGAGCTTCGATACAAGATTACTAATAGTCAGTTTTTAATCTCATTGCTCTGCCCATCCTTACATAGTAGCTGCTGGTTCTGTTGGAATCCAATTCTGTGCCATGTTAGTTATACTGAAGTTGTGAGTGAGGTAAGGAAATCATCCCAATGGTTCTTCATCTGAAATAGTAAAATGACAGGTTTTGTTTGGGTGCAAACCAAAACTGTTCAAATACAGTTAAAATGAAATTATTAAATCTATTAATATATTCAAGACCTTTTGCCTATGCACACACTAAATTTCACCATCCATATTTATAACAGAAAGTGCCTATGTGAACATGTCAGGCTGCAATCTCCCCTTCCTTCTATTAGAGGTGTACCACTGGCAGGAAACTGTAGATACAGTTTTTTTTGTTTTACAATTGCTTTAATGATGGTGAATGAACATTATAATGGCAGACCCCACATTTACTTGTTCACATTATCCCACATTTACATGGTAGCAGTCAGTTTGACATACTTAGCATTTACATAATTTTAATGTAAATTATACATTATAAATGTTCCAACTGTTATTCCAATCTTTGTACAAATGCACCTTGAGATAGTTATATATAAGAGACTTTGAAGCAAAGTGGCCAGAGTGCAGAGTGATGCAGGATTGAATGTGGCCGCTGCATACCTAGTGTACCTTATTCCATGGGTTGCAGACAGATTCTATCCTAATTTCCATTGTTAAGCTGTTTTTTTTTACATAATCATGGATAAGGTCTGTTGGTTGAGTGCTCTGATTCCAAAAAAAAGTCACTGATTTTCTCTTTTGTGTCAGTACCTATTCCATTATATATAATTATAAAATGGTATTCATACTACAGAATAAGACTATGCAGTAAAAGCATGGAAATGCAAATAACTAATTGGATAGTGCTTCCAAAGTGGTCTGAGGTGCCTTCTCTGTTGTACCATTCTATCAGTTTGTCTAAGTGTCACAACCATTGAATGACACATAAATGTTTACTGTGATAATTAACCTGACTCCAAAATACAGTATATTTGTATTATTGCAGCTTTGCACTTGGATCTTAAAACACAAAAATTATTTGACTTCTTCTGTGTTCTGAATAGGAAACAATTTGTGATATTATTGGTTGGTGACATCAAATGCATAAAGTACCTCTCTCATGTGACTTGCACTACCAAGAAGGATAATAACAGCTAAACTATGGGAACACCGCCATGTCCAAATTCTCCTCTAAGTTTCAACTTATCCTGACACTCACATATACTGCCCTTACTTCATCACCGTTGGGCAAAAATCCTAATATTCTCCTCCTTAACATCATAGTGGGGACACTGCCACAACAAGGACTGCAGAGGTTCAAGATGAGATGCGCAATAAACGTAGCCTTGCCAGAGTTCCCTAAATTTCAAGAACAACCTGCATTTATATTCTTTTTGAGTTATCTGCACTTATACATTCATGTTGTGGTCTGGAGCTATGCATTATGATGGTAAAGGATCCAACTTACCTTCATCACTTGGATGACCAGGAATATCTTCTATTCTTCCCCACCTGCCACTGGTGTGTGTTGCAAGGATTTACAATGTGATACTCAACATATCTTGGCCATGTCATAAATGCATTCTCATGGCCATTAATTCCTGGAGTTTGACTTGAATTGGGAACGATAGGCTGAGAGCCAGGGACACTACCCTCTGTGGCATAATACTTACTTGCAACTGTATAGCACCTTTAATGAAGTAAAGTATGTCCAAGGTATTTAACATTGTTGTTGTCAAATAAAATGTGGTATCAAGTTGTATAAGGTGTTTTTTTCAAGGTGACTTGCAAAAATACAGTTGTGACATGAGGAAACGTATTTTATGTCACTAATTATGATTTGGTATGCACTGCCTGAAAGAGCAGTGATCACAGTCTCAATGATAATATTCAAAGGATATATGTAAATATATAAAAGAAAACTATTTACAAGGTTATTAGAAAACAATAGAGGTGGACTAATTGGGGAGGTCAACCAAAGACACAGGATTGGCTATATGGCTTCCTTCAATGTGATTGTATTAGATATTATTAAGACAAATATGCAAAAGAACTAATATATAAAAATTTGCAAAGGGCTTGTAACTGTTTGGCTGTGATACCCATTAGTGACACAATCCACTGGCCACTTAGAGGGCAGCTTGACATCAGTGATTCTATTATGAAGTGACCTCAGGAGAGAGAGGAAGTTGAAACCTCTGACTTCATCTGGAAAAGTTTGTAACTTTAACAACTCCCTAGATGCTGTCAAAATCTCTTTGTTAGTCAAGGAATCTAAAATATTTAAAGGTTCTGGGTCATCAACAATATCTGGCCTGAAAACTTTGAAGCTTTTTATACAAAGTCACTTGTTAGGCATATCAAAGGAGCAGTAGGAATTAGAAACTGCAAGAACTTCAGGACCTATCTAGACAATGTAACTTACAGAGGAAAGCATTTTTGTGAAGATAAAAACCACTTCAAAAAATCTTCAAAAGGATATTTCAGTTTGTTATGCTATCGTGGAAGCTAAGTGAGTTTATCAAGTATTTAGCTGAGCCTCACAAGCTAATGAAACCCAGGCTTCACCCACAGTCTGCACTTGAGCTGGTTAATCTCAGGTAAGGCAGCCTGTGCATGACACTGGATCTCAGTGTCTTGACAGCCATCCAGGATCATCCTCTAGGAAGTCTGCACATGGCCAGAAAGAGTTGATTTGGCAGTAATGCCCCTTGATAAAATAATTTTTCTATGTTCACGGTCGAGGCTCTAATATAAATAATGACCACTTAAACAAGGTTCCTGAAGGGACATCCCTCCCCCGACACCCATAAAAATCTGCAGTCAGCAGGAGGGAGGGTGGGACAATCTTCATCAAAATAGTTTTATGGATCACAGGCATACATGAATTATGTTGCCATGGTAACAACTCCAGATAATTTAACTGGTTACAGGCAGATGGCTATGCATGCTGCAGGACACTAAAAAGCCAGAAATGGTGAAAATGACTCCATTAAATTGGATATGAAATAATATGCCCACCTTCTATTGCGGTAGGTGTTTAGCTCTTCCTGAAGAACAGATGCCCTCTTCTGAAGGAAAGTTATCTAAGTATAAAAAATTTAAAATGTAAAATTAAATGTAAACGATTAATTAATAAACAAAATATTTTGAATGAAACAGGAAGGTTTCAGTGGTTTATGGTACCCAAACCTAGAATTGATATTATAATCGACTGTGCTGACAGTAGCAAACAAACACAGGGCTCCCAGCAGATGGGCCCTTATCCTTTCAAGAACAACTCTGTTTTTATGTAGTACAAGGCGGCATGGTGGTTCAGTAGTTAGCACTGTTGCTTCACAGTGCCAGGGACTCGGGTTAAATTCCACCCTCAGGCGACTGTCTGTGTGGAGTTTCTCCCTGTGTAGGCATGGGTTTCCTCTGGTTGCTCCAGTTTCCTCCGGTTGCTCCAGTTTCCTCCCACAGTCCGAAGATGTGCAGGTTAGGTAGCTTGGCCATGATAAATTGCCCATAGTGTTCAGGGATGTATAGATTAGGGGGATGGGTCTAGGTGGGATGCTCTGAGGGTTGGTGTGGACTTGTTGGGCCAAAGGGCCTGTTTCCACACTGTAGGGATTCTATGTTTATATATAATTGAAATATCCCATACAACTTATCCTCTAATTTTTTTTGTGCAGTGTGTGAACCATCTAAATTATTTTGCATGTCAATTAAAGGGACTGTCTTGTGAGATGCCTGTGTGGAGATGTTCATATTGCTGTACACTTTAGAGGGAACACTGACCACAGAAACAATATCAAGCAAAATACTGAGGTAGGTGATGGCCAAGTGGTAATTATCAGTTGACAATCAATTCAGACACAAACAGAAATTGCTGGAAACTGCCAGCAGGTTTGGCAGCATCTGAGTAGAGAAATCAGAGTTAACGTCTCGGTTCCAGTGACCTTTCTTCAGAAACGATGACAACTCAGAAAAAGTTATTTTTAATGCAGAAGATATGGTGGTGGAAGGAGATTATGAGTAAACTATAGGTGGAGATACAGCCCAAAGAGAGAGAAGGACAGTTGGACAAAGGAGTGAATAATGGTCAGCCTAGGAGAATGACTGGCTGCTAATGGGGGCTCTTAGTGGCTAACAATGGGATGTGTGAAATAGCAGAACATGTGATAACAAGGCCTGATGTTACGAAGTTGGGGTAAGAACATGGGAGAAGGTGCCTCGTGCTCGAAAATTGTTGAACATAATATTGAGTCCAGAAGGAAACAAGGTGGTGTGTTGAAGTGGCAGGCAACGGGAAGTTCCGGGTCTTTTTTGCAGATGGAATGAAAATGTTATGCAAAGTGGTCACCCAGTCCATGCTTCATTTCCCCAATGCAGAGGCGACCACATCGTGAGCAGCGAATGTAGTTGACTAGACTTAATGAAGTGCAGGCATAGCTGGAGGTATTAGAAATGGTGGGTAATGATCCAATGGGATGTCACCATCAATACATATTCCCCTCCCCTTCCCTCCCTTGTTACCCTTCTGCAAGGAACGCTCCCTCTGGGACACCCTTATCCATTCCTCCTTTGCTCACTGCTGCCAGAACTCTTAACTTTTTCCAGCAACTTTTGTTCTTGTTTCTTATTTCTAGCACCCTCAGTTCTTTGGCATTGTAATCAATCCAGAGATCAAGAAAATATTCTGGGATCCTGGCTTCATATCCCGCTATGAAAGATAGCAGAATTTAAATTCAATAATAAACTGGAAATAAGAATCTAATGATGACAATGAAACCATTGCCAATTGTCAGGAAAACTAGTTTACTAATGTTTTCTAAAGAAAGAAATTTGCTATCCTTACCTGGTCTGGCCTATCTGTGACTCCAGACCCACAGCAATGTGCTTGATTCTTAACTGCTCTCTGGGCAATTAGGGATGGGCAATAAATGCTGGTCTAGTCAGTGATACCCATATCCCATGAATGAACAAAAAAAAACTGGCACTGAGCTACAAAAAGTGATATTGGGACAGATGTCCAAAAGGCTTGATCAAGAAGTTATTTTTATGGAGTGATGTAAAGGAGGAAAGAGAAACCTACAGGATTGGGAAGGAAATTCCCAATTGACTACAGAATTCCCACAACCTCCATTTGTTGGCTAGATTAGCCTGGTAACCTGTTTTCGAAATGATATCGAGGTGCTGGTGTTGGACTGGGGTGGACGAGGTCAGAAGTCATACAATACCAGGTTTTGGTCAAACAGGTTTATTTGAAATTAGAAACTTTTGGAGTTCTATTCCTTCGTAATGTGAAGTGAAGAGACGCATACAGGCACAGATTTTATAGGCAGAGAGATCCAAGGATCATTCAAAGGGTGTGAGTGGAGTGTCAACGGGCTGAATACTAAGCCTCTGACGGTGATCAAAAGTGTCAGACAGTGTGAGTAATGTGTCAACAGCTGAATAGCCAGTGAAAGGATGACCCATGACCTGATTAACTGAGGCAGAGAGATAATTACAAAATATTGAAAATAAGGTGGTGCTGGAGACAAACCAAATGGCTGGAGTGACATGATAGGTACAAGACGCGCATGGCAAGAGTCTAATCAAAGTAACAAATAATCCAAAACTGTACAAACTAATTAAGGTCGAGAGATCATTATAAGTTATCAAGGTGATGGTGTCAAAACAGAGCAGTAAGGAAGATGTTACAGACACTGAACAGTATGGTGGGGTTACATGTAGTGTGGCATGAATCCAAGATCACAGTTGAGGCCGCCTTATTGGGTACGGAATTTAGCTATCAGTTTCCCCTCAGTGATTCTGTGTTGTGTACCTTGAAGGCCACTTGGAGGACATTTACCAAAAGATCGGAGGCTGAATGTCCTTGACCTCTGAAGTGTTCCAACTGGAAGAACATAGAACAGTACAGCACAGTACAGGGCCCTTCAGCCCATGATGTTGTGCTGAATGTTTACCCTAAACCTTAGGTCTTTCTAACCTCCACCGCTACCTTATACTATCATCCATATGCCTATCTAATAGCTGTTTAAATGGTCCTAATGAGGCCGACTCCTAATGAGGAAGGGAACATTCCTGTCTGGTGATTGTTGCACAGTGTCCATTCATCTATTGTCATAGCATCTGCAGAGTCTCACCAATATACCATGTCTCAGGGCATTCTTGCATGCAACGTATGAGGTAGATAACACTAGCTGTGTCAAATGAGTATCTGCTGTGTATGTGTTGGGTGGTGTTCCCATGTGACGGTAGTGTCCATGTCGAAGATCTGGCATGTCTTCGTAAAGGTTGTCATGGCAGGGTTGTGTGTAATCAGGGTTGGCCTGACGGCTGGATAGTTTGCTGCGAACAATGGACTGTTTATGGTTTGGTAGTTGTTTGAGGGCGAGAAATAGAGGTATAGTGATAATCTTGGCGTGATGTTCATCATTGATGACATGTTGAAGGCAGCAAAGAACATGATGTAGTTTCTCTGCACCAAGGATGTACTGGACAACGAAGGGCACTCAGTTCATTGTGTCCTGCTACCTAGAATAAAGCCGACCGACTCCCACAGCTACCTAGAATAAAGCCGACCGACTCCCACAGCTACCTAGAATAAATCAATGTCCATTTCAAGCCCACCAACTCCCACAGCTACCTAGAATACACCTAATCCCACCCAACTTCCTGCAAAAAATCCATCCCCTATTCCCAATTCCTTCGCCTCTGCCACATCTGCTCTGAGGATGAGGTATTTCACTCCCATATATCCCAGATGTCCTCGTTCTTCAAGGACCGCAACTTCCCCCCCCGCAGCGGTCGGGAACGCCCTCGATCATGTCTCCCGCATTTCCCGCAACACATCCCTCACACCCGGTCCCCGCAATAACTGCCAAAAGAGAATCCCCCTCCTCCTCACATACCACCCCACCAACCTCCGGATACAACGCATCATCCTCTGACACCTCCGCCATCTACAATCCGACCCCACCACCAAAGACATTTTTCCATCCCCATGCTTGTCTGCCTTCCGGAGAGACCACTTGAAATGGACATCGATTTATTCTCCGGGACTCCCTTGTTTGCTCCTCTCTCCCCTCCAACCCCACCACACCCAGCAGGAGGTGCTACACTTGCCTCCACACCTCCTCTCTCGCCCCCATCCCAGGCCCCAAGATGATGTTCCACATCAAGCAGATGTTCACCTGCACATCTGCCAATGTATACTGCATCTGCTGTTCCCATTGCGGCATCCTCTAAATTGAGGAAACCAAGCGGAGGCTTGGGAACCGCTTTGCAGAACACCCACGCTCGGTTTGCAATAAACAACTGCACCTCCCAGTCATGAACCATTTTAACGCCTCCTCCAATTCCTTAGACGACATGTCCATCCTGGGCCTCCTGCAGTGCCATAATGATGCCACCCTAAGATTGCAGGAACAGCAACTCACATTCCGCTTGGGAACCCTGCAGCCCAATGGTATCAATGTGGATTTCACAAGCTTCAAAATCTCTCCACTCCATTGCATCCCAAAACCAGCCCAGCTCGTCCCCGCCTCCCTAACCTGTTCTTCCTCTCACCCATCCCCTCCTCCCACCTCAAGCCGCACCTCCATTTCCTATCTACTAACCTCATCCCACCCCCTTGACCTGTCCATCCTCCCTGGACTGACCTATCCCCTCCCTACCTCCCCACCTATACTCTCCTCTCCACCTATCTTCTCCTCTCTCCATCTTCGGTCCGCCTCCCCCTCTCTCCCTATTTATTCCAGTTCCCTCCCCCCATCCCCCTCTCTGATGAAGGGTCTAGTCCCGAAACGTCAGCTTTTGTGCTCCTGAGATGCTGCTGGGCCTGCTGTGTTCATCCAGCCTCACATTTTATTATCTCGGTTGTGTCCTGTGTCTGTCTTCTGAGGAAGTTGTTGTGGTTTTTCACTGTGGCACCTGGGAACTGGCAATCAATGAGTTAAGCAACGTATTCTGTTCTTATAGGGGCACCCCTCAACAACTTTCAGTGTCCATCATGTTCTTCCTCATCCGAGCAGATCCTGTGTATATGCAGGATTTGTCCATAGGGGATGGTTTCTTTAACATGTTTAAGATGGAAGTTAGAGAAGTGCAACATTGAGAGATTATCTTTGCGCTTGCAGGAGAGTGAGGTACTGAGGTGTCTGTCCTTGTTGGAGATTCATTTGTTCCAGAATGAGACTGATTTTGAAGGGGAGCCCACACAAATCTGATGGTGAGATGAAATCTGTTGAAATCGTTGTATAGTTGTTTCAGTGATTTATTTGCCATGAGTCTAAAGGGAGAAAATATCATCAATGTATCTGGTAGATAGAGTTGGCTGGAGGTCGTGTGCAGCAAAGAAGTCTTGTTCCAACTTGTGCATGAAAATGTTGGCATATTGGGATGCACATTTGGTCTCCATGGCTGTTCTGTGTGTCTGGATGTAGAGTTGCTTGTCAAAGATGGAGACACTGTGGTTGAGGATAGGTGGCATGGTGATTCTGTGGTTTGCACTGCTGCCTCACTGCACCAGTGACCTGGGTTCGATTCCAGCCTTGGGCAATTGTCTGTGTGGAGTTTTCATGTTCTCCAAGTGCTTGTGCGGGTTTCCTCCAAGTGCTCAGGTTTCCTCCCACAATCCAAAGATGTGCAGGGTAGGTGGATTGGCCAAGCTGAATTGCCCATTTTAATTAAGGATGTATAGGTGAGGTGCATTAGCCATGGGAAATGAAGGGTTACAGGGATAAGGTGGGGAGATGGATCTGGTTCGGATTCTCTTTGGACTTGTTGGGCCAACTTGCCTGTTTCCACACTGAGTGGACTCTATGAAGAGGCTGAAGTGGATGAGTTGTAGGATTGGTGTTGAGTGCTGAGGCCGTTGGAGTGATGTCATCATCTTGGGGAACGCTGGTGTAGAGTGCTGAAATGTCCATTGTGACGAGTAATGTTCCTGGTTTGACTGGTCCATGGGTGCTGAGTTTCTGTAAGAAGTCTTTAGTGTTATGACAGAAGCTAGGGGTTCCTTGTACAATGGGTGTGAAGATGCCATGACATGCCATCACATATCATGTCCCCTTGCCTGATTTGATGGGACATCCAGTGGTGATGGAGTAGTTTATTCTTGGATGGTGTTACTTTGGTTAGACCCTCGCCATGCGACTCATACCTATATTGCTATTCTAGCCATTTGGTTTGTCTCTAGCACCACCTTATTTTAAATTTTTTGTAATTATCACTCTGTCTCAATTAATTGGATTATAAGTCATCCCTTCACTTGATATTCAGCTGTTGAGACATTACTTACATTACTCACACCATCTGACACTTTTGATCACCTGCAAAGACTTATTATTCAGCCTATCAACAATATACTCACACTATGTGAGTGATCGTTTGATCTCTCTGCCTATAAATTGTGTCTATATACTTCACTTCACCTGACAAAACAGCAGCACTCCAAAAGCTTGTGAGTTCAAATAAACCTGTTGGACTGTAACCTGTGTTGTGTGGCTTCTGACTATTATCTAAGCGGCCGCTCCATTTCTGAATCTTTGCTGTCTTTTTCCAAATCTAATCTTCTTGACCAAGTTCAAACCCATGCAACGTTTTTATTTCTCTACCTATATGGGTTCTGTAACTGGCTAAAAGTTTTCTCATGTTATGAACAGTTTGGACACATAGAAGCAGGATGTCCTTACATGTACAGATACACAAACAAAACCAACAAACAAGGTGAGGAAGGAGCCAAGATCCATTGCAAGGAGAATGAGTGGGTGTCAGTGTCTGGGAAAGACAGCAGGCATTATTTCTTCCCGTCTCATTTTACCTTAACAGTAACTATCTAATTTCCTGACTATCAGTTTATTGCTGACTTCCCTGTGTTAAACACAAGCATTATCTACTGTATTGATTTGTGAATTAGACAACTGTCTCCCACTATCCTCAGAGTTCAAACAGTCTGCATTCTTGATGTTAAGGCTCGTGATTAGACTAGGATATGTGAGGCTGCACCTTTAATAGAAGAGTGCAGAAATTCATCAAACAAAATCTGACTGATAATGATATCTAAAGTATGCCAAGTAATAAGAAACAGTTTAGTTGTATGAAATTATATTTTGAATCACTAAGTACACCAGCTGTTAGACTCTCAGTTTTAGGATTTAACAGTTGACCATCACAAGTAATGCAACATCAATTGATTCAGACATTGTTTGGCTCTTTTAATAAAAAGTGGCAGTTCAAGTGGGATCTCACAGTTACCCATATCATAGACAAGTTGTAACATGTTTTATACTCTGAAATCTATCCAGAGTAATCATTGCAATATGGCTTATAACTTTGTCAGGTGAAAAGTCCCTGAAAAGTTTGTAACAAACGAGCTGTTGTCTCAGTTTCAAATTCAGACACAAAGGTGAAAGTATAAACAAAATCCATGGTGTGACATTGGTGTGTTAGAATTGTTACACTAGCATATCTTCTGACAAGCCACAATAATGGCTGCCTGCTATGCTCATTTAATTGCTTAATACTTTGAACAATAAAATACTTCACACCTAAAATGAATGGGGCAAGATCTGGGTTTCTTAAAGGGAAAAAATGATTTCCATTGGCCTGCAACTATCCATTTAGCACACACATCGGTTTTGTTTGGCTAGCAAATCCAAACTAGGGACAATGACATAATCAGCGTGGTGTGGCTGAGTGTCAGTGTTACTAACGTAGTGGAATTTGTGCCAAATCAAACAACAGGATCGTATCTCTGAATTCTACAGTTAAAAACTTATTGCTTAACTAAGGAAAATTACCTTAGCATTCAAAGTAGCTTGGATTTATTCCAATAAGTTGCTTGTAAATAAATGGGTCCAAAGACAAGGAAAATTTGCACCAGAATTTCTCACGAGGTTTGGAGTGGCGTGAAAGCATGTGTATTCACTCCACTACCATCTTTTCTACATGTGATCAAATTCAAGAAACAAAACTAACCTGTCCTATTTATCGTTAGCCGAGTTACTATTGCCAGGTTGTACATTTCATTGGTGGGTAACTGCAACTACACAGAACAATTGACAGTAAAACAGCTAATGGCACTGAGGTGGAAAATGCACCTTTCACCAGAGGGTTTTAAGCAAGAGGCATCAACAGGTATTCCAAAAATACTGTCCCTGGACATTGCAGCTTCTGTAAGAGCTATGTCAAATGCTTTTTATAACTAATATTTATACAGTAACTAAATATCTCAAGGTGTCTAACAGGAGTGTTAACAAATCACATAATGCTGAGTCACGTAAGAGGATATTAATGCAGGTTAGTCGGCAAAAGATGTAGTTTGTAATTAGTGTCTTAAGGTGGAAAGTGAGGGTTTTAAAAAGTTTCTATTTACTTATGGAATGTGGGCCTTGTGGGCTGGCAGCATTTATTATTTGTCCTTAGTTACCCTTGAGAAGAGGGTGGTGAGCTACTTCTTGAACCACTGCAGTCCATGTGCTGCAG
This sequence comes from Stegostoma tigrinum, assembly GCF_030684315.1. Lineage (NCBI taxonomy): Eukaryota > Metazoa > Chordata > Chondrichthyes > Orectolobiformes > Stegostomatidae > Stegostoma > Stegostoma tigrinum. The sequence goes on from NC_081375.1 coordinate 8,380,564, forward strand.
GTAAATCCATAATGTCATTAGGAAGAGAATTCCAGGATTCTGATTCGACAGCAATGAAGAAAATATAATATATTTCCAGATCAGGATGGTGAGTGGCTTGGAGGGGAACTTGCAAGTGGTGGTGTTCCCATGTATTTGCAGGCCTTTTTTTTTAAAGAGATAGAAGTGGGTTTGGAAGGTACTGTCAGAGGATCTTTGGTGAATTTCTGCAGTTCATCTTGTAGATGCTACACACTGCAGCTACTGAACATCTGTGGTGGAGGGCATTGATGCTTGTGAATGAAGTGTCAAACAAACAGGCTGCTTTGTCCTGGATGGTGTCAATCTTCTTCAGCAGTGTTGTATCTGCACTCATTCAGATAAGTGTGGAGTTTTCATCACACCTCTGACTTATACCTTACAGATGGTGAAAAGGCTATAGGGAGGTTAGGTATTTGCCTCAGTATTCCTAGCCTTTGACCTGAACATGTAGCCATTATATTTATATGTCAAGTCGTTTTGAGTTTCTAGTAAGTGGTAACCCCAGACATGTTGGTAGTGGGTGATTCAGTAATAATAATGCTATTGAATGTCAAGAGGCAATGGTTAGATTGTCTCTTTTGAAAACAGTCATTGCCTGGTGTGAATGGTATTTGCCACTTATCAGCCCAAGCGTGGATATTTTCCAGATCTTGTTGCATTTGAACATAAAATACTTCAGCATCTGAGGAATTATGAATGGTGCTAAACATTGTGCCATCATCAGTGATCATCCCCCTTCTTCCCTTATGAAGGACATTGATTAAGCAGCTGAAGATGTTTTGGCCTAGGACACTACCGTGAGGAACTCTTACAGAGAAGTTCTGGAGCTGAGATGACTGACCACCAAAACCAACATCCATCTTCATGTAAGCCAGGTATGACTCCAAAAAGGGGAGAGTTTTCCCCGATTCCCAACGATTCCAGTTTTCCTATGGCTCTTAGAATGGCACACACAGTCGAATAAAACTTTGATGTCATGAGCTTTCACTCTCACCTCACCTCTGAAATTCAGCTCTTTTGTCCATGCTTGGAACAAGGCTGTAATGAGGTCAGGAGCTGCGTGGCCCTGGCGGAACCCAAACTGGGTGTCACTGAGCAACTAATTGAGCAGCTGCTGTTTGAGAGCCCTTTTATTGCCATCTTCCATTATTTTACTGATGACTGAGAGTAGACCGATGGCAGTAATTGGCCAGTTCAGATTTGTCCTCCTTTTTGTATACAGGACATATGTGGGCAATTTTCCATATTGTTGGGTGGATGAGTGTTGCAACTAAATTGTAGCCTATCTCTGTGGTGCAATCGGTTAGCATGTTTGGCTGTTAATTGAAAGGTTGGTAGTTCGAGCCCGCCCAGAGGTGATGAGCTCCCTCGCTTAGGGTGGCATGGTGGCTCAATGGTTAGCACTGCTGCCTCACAGCTCCAGGGACCTGGTGACTGTCGGTGTGGAGGTTGCACTTTCTCCCTGTGTCTGTGTGCGTTTCCTTTGGGTGCGCTGGTTTCCTCCCACAGTCCAAAGATGTGCAGGCTAGGTGAATGGACCATGCTAAAGTGCCCAAAGGGATGTGTAGATTAGGTGGGTTATGGGTAGATGAGTCTGGGTGGAATTCTCTGAAGTTTGGTGTCGACTTGTTGGGCCAAAGGGCCTAATTCCACACTGTAGGGATTCTATCTAAATTGAAATAACTTGCCTAGGGGAATAGAAAGTTCTAGAATACTATTTCAGTACTGGAATGTTGCTTGGGCACATAGCCTTTGCAGTATCCAGTGCTTCCATTCATTTCTTGGTATCACAGATGGATTGAATTGGCTAAAGACTGGCATCTATGATGCAGGGAACCTCTGGAGGATGCTGACATGGATCATCAGAAGATGGACAGGTTCAGGAAGGGAATTTCATAAGTTAGAAAATAGGCAGCTGAAGGCAGTGGTCACAAACACTGAAGAGATGAAAATTGGGGATGTTCAGATAATAGCAGGGGCCTTAGATAGCTGTAGGACCATAAAAGAATTTTAGAATTTGGGAGCAGGGAGACCATGAAGGGATTTAAAAACAATGTATCAAATGGAATTAACAGATAATGAGGTTATGAATAGTACTATAATTTGATGTATTTCCTCCCATAAGGCATTTATTCTGTTGCTGATTTACCTGGACTAGCAATGAAAGACTCAGGTGCACTAGACTGTGTAAACCATGAGATTTCAGGTCAGGTGGCAGTACCAAATTGCACCAGTTCTCCAGTGCCTTCGACGGGCTACAGGATGAGTAAAATACATTAAGGCTCCCACTTCTGATTACTGACTAGCAACCCCAAATTTGCAGAAATGCAATTAGAATGAAAGCTGATTAAATTGAGGCTTGATTAAGATGCCCTTAACAGTGAAATTGTCCAGCAATAGTCATCATTTAAGCTCACACTAGAAGACTGTTCATTTTGGGGAGATAGTTAAGGGTTGCTAGTACTTCCTGAGCTCTCCCCACATCTCACTCATTCAGAAGATGGTTGGTATGTGGGGTAACTGAGGAGCTAGGGGAAATAAAAGGAGTTATAGCACATAGAATCCTTAGTGTGGAAACAGGCCATTCGGTCCTTCGAGTCTACACTGACCCTTCAAAGGGCATCCCACCCAGATCCACTCTATACCATCATTTCCACATCTTTTCAAGGGCAATTAGTAGCTGGAAACAAATACTAGCTTAGCCAGCAATGCTCGCATCTCATGAATGTAACGTTACCTGATACCCATGGACTCAGATAACTCAATTTTAAATAACAGGAAAATAGGGCTAAAATAAAAAAAACTCACAGTGATCATTCTACCATTGAGATTTACCTGAGACTTCAGGGAACTAATAGTATCTTCAAGTTCGTGTCGCACTGTGGCAGGCATCAGGCCTTTGATTTTCATTTCATATTCTTGCTGGATGTGAGTGATCTGGAAACAAAATCAAAGATAATGGGGATGACATTTCTCTTTTAAGCAAACCTGTGTCTTACTGTTCTGCGAAGAAATAAAGTCAGTAAATAATGGAATGGAATTTGGAGACGCTTAGAAATTGGAAGTACTATTATTAAAGGAGCAGAAGGCCAGTGCTAATTTGATTTTAGAGCTGCTCTGTTTCCATTACTGCTTTCATCTGAAGTTCATCTCAGTGAAATTATACAAGACAAAAGCTTGACAGCGAAATTAAGTGAAGTACTCTGACATGTTTTATGTCTAAACGTTTGGTGATTACAGCTTTAAATTCCACTCTCTCTCTAACAAAAACTGCAGTAACAGAAGGACTGTCCCTTATTAAATGATAAAAGACAGCGTTTGTCATATACTGTGAGGAAGAGAACCCCTGCCCAAATCTGGAAGATCTGAACTGGTACTTGACTCAGTTCACAGAAGGTTCAGGAGATTTACTCCTGACGTGAAGGGATTGTCTTACGATGAAGTGGTGAGCAGATTGGAATTAACACATGTAGTAGATCAGAAAAATAAGTGCCAACCTTAGTGGAAGATATACCATTCTAAGGGTGCTTGACAGGGTAGATACAGAGAGAATGTTGCCCCTTGCGAGGAATCAAGAATGAAAGGGCACAGTGTTAAGACAGATGAATTTCTATTGAAGTTTGGAGGTTTTTTTTGCTCATAAGGTCATTAATCTTTGGAATTCTCTTCCCTTGACAGCAGTGATGGGTCTTTGAATATATTCACGGTTAAATTAGATGGAATTTTAATTGACAAGTGAGTTAAGGATTACGGGGGACAGGCAAGAAATTGGCAGTAATGTCACAATCAGATCAGCCATGAGCTTACTGAATAGTGGAGCATGTTTGAGGGGCTGAATGGTCCACTCCTATTTCTGATAAGAATACAAAATATAGGAAGAGCAGGCCATTCAACACGATCGTGGCTGATCTGTCCCAGGGTTCGACTCATCTTTTGCGCCAGCTCCTCGAGCCCTCAACTCCCTGACATTTCAAAAATCTATCTGCCTTTCCTTTAATACTTTTTAGTGATCTAGCCTCCAGTATTCTCTGCAGTAGAGAATTCTAGACATTCACTAGTCTCTGGGAGAAGAAATTCCTTTGCATTTCCATCTTAAATGTATGCCCCTTTATTATGAAACTGTGTCCCTAGTTTGAAATTCCCAAATTAGTGGAAATATCTTCTCACCATGTAAAGCTCCCTCAGAATCTTATGTTTCAATAAGATCACACTTCATTCTTCTAAACGCCAATGAATAAAGACAAAACCTGTTTAGCCATTCTTGATAAGTCAATATGTTCATCCCAGGAATCAGCCTCGTGAATCTCTTTTGAAATGCCTCCAAGACCAGGACATCCTTTCCAATCCTGGGATCAAAACTGTATACTGCACTCGAGGTGTGGTTGCACTAACACCCTGTATAGTTATAACAAGACTTCCCTATTCTTAAATTAGCATTGAAGGCCAAAATTCAATTTGCCTTTGTAATTGCTTGTTACACTTGCATGCTGACATTTGGTGTTTCATGTGCAAGAACAAACAGATGCCTTTGTGCTGCATTTTTACTGGTGTTTCTCTCCATTTAAATAACAGTCTGCCTTTTGATTCTTCATACCAAAATGCATGACCTCACACTTTCCTACATTAAACACGATTTGCTATGTTTTTGCACACTCACTTAACCTATCTCTAGAACCTTGCAGTTTCTTTATGTCATCATCACAATATGCTATTCCATCTATTTTTGTCTGGTCAGCAAATTTGGACACATTACACACTGCTCCATTTCATCAAGTCATTAATGGAGATAGCAAACAATTGAGCCTTAAGATTGATCCTATTAACTATATTGTTTCAGCCTGAAAAAGAACCATTAATCTGACTGTCTGTCTTCTGTGTCTTAACTAATCATCAGTCCATAATAATATATTACCCCCATAAGGCGAGGTCCTTTTTGTCCAATAACCTGTATGTGGCACTTTACGAATGCTTCTGAAAATTTAAAAATGCAATATCTCCAGCTCTCCTTCATCAACTCTGCTTGTTATATGCTGAAAGAACTTCAGCAAATTTGTTGAACATGATTTTTCTTTCACAAAACCATGTTGACTTTGTTTAATTGCATTAAATTTTTCTAAATGTTTTGCTATTTCCCCCCTAATAATGGACTCTAGTATTTTCCCAATGACAGATGCTAGATTAACTGCCCTACAATTTCCTGTCTTCCATCTCCTTCCCTTCTTGGACAGGTGCATGACATTAGTGGTTTTCCAATGTGCTGGAACATTCCCAGAATTCAGCGAGTTCTGGAATATTTTGATCAATGTCTCCACTATTTCTGTAGTCACTTCCTTTAAAACTGCCAGATCCTAGCAACATATCTGCCTTCAGTCCCATTAGTTTGTTAAATGGTAGAGACTGTTCTTCCCATTAGCACCTTGCTTATCTCTTATGGGATGTTTATAATGTACACTACTGTGAAGACTGATGCAAAGTATTAGTTTAAATTATTGACCATTTCTCTGTTCACTGTTATGAATGCTGTAGTTGCAGTCTTCATGGACCCCAGACTTACTTTAGCCACTCTTCCTTCTTATTTACCTATAGAAGATCTTGTTTTTTGTTTTTACGTTTCTAACAAGTTTACTTTCCTAATCAATTTTCTCCCTCAACAGCTTTTTCATCATGCACTTCTGGTTCCTAAAAACAGTCCCAATCATCTGACCTACTGTTTTATGTGTCTTAGATTTTGATTGGATTCTCTACTTGACTGCCTTTGTTAACTATGTTCATCCTTGTCATTGAGTCCTTCCTTTCGCGTGGAATAAATTTTAGCTGAGGGTTATGAAATATCTGCATAAATGTCTGCAACTGCTCATCCACTGACTTTCTGATCTGCCTATCTTCTAGCCTGTTGTAGATAAATCTTTCTTCATACATCTGTAATTGCTCTTGTTTAAGTTGAGGACACTGCTCTGAGACCCAAGTTGCTCTCCATCGAATGAATTTCAAATTTACTATGTTGTGATTGCTACCCCCAGAGGATCCTTAACAATGAGATCTCTTATTAATCCTACCTCATTATCATTACTTGATTTAAAACAGTTTGTTCCCAAGTGGGCTTTGACATGTACTGCTTTAAACAACAATCCCTGATTTACTCTACAGATTTGCATTCCTTGTTACTCTTGCTTATCAATTAGTGTGTAGATCTAAATTACCTATGACAAGTATACTGCCCACCTTACACACCTCTATTTTTTCTGATTTAAACTTTTCCTTTAGTGAGGCAACTCGTTGGAGTTCTATAAATGTGTGGTTGCACTTTCTGGTACAATGGATATATTGGGGCTTGTTATGAGGTAGCTGGGTTTAGGGGTGTAAAGCAAGTGCTCCAAGGTCACAACAGCTACATATTGCTCATCATGCTGGATAGCAAGGTGAGGGTGAGCTGGGAGTTGAGAGTTCAATAAAGCAGCAATGTACCATAATCTGAATAGTCTCTGACACCAGATGCTATGGGGTCTGTTGCAGCTTGTGCCATCTTCTCTGTCGGGACCAGCAGATCAATGTGTGCCTGACTCCTGTGTGGCACCTTGGGCTGAAGAGAGGGAAGTGATTGCAGCGATTGTGTAGTGTTATATTTGGGTAGTGTGCCTTCTACAGTTGAGTAACTGGACACATGAAGTGCAGCAAGAGGGAGCTGTGAGGCTTGGATCAGTGCAAGATTTTAATGGTGAGCTGGAGTATCTGAATGTTAATTGTAACCCCTGGGTATCAAGGACTGCTGCCGGTTGTGTGAGAGTATTGTGGTGCACTGCGAAGCAAGCTTGGTCGTACAGTGGAGGAATCATGTGAAGGTACATTCATTGACCTTGATTACCTACATGACATCATTACTTTCTTCCAGCACTGATACAAGGTTCTCAGTGTCAAAAGGAATTTCCTTTTTATTGACACTGACACTAGTCCATTGCCACCTCCTATGTCATAATGATATGGGAGGAACCCAGAATTAATTCAACAGTTGTCCACTAAGCAATGAGGTACTGAGCTGCTTGGTCACCACCATTTCCTCCTGAAGGTTAGTTTCACACCACTCCTATCTCCTTTGGAGAACATTCTATGAGGGCACCTGGCCTTTCATAGAAATTTAATACCCCCACCATCCCCTTCATTGAGACCTCCAGTGCTTTATCCATAATTAAAAGAGACCCCAAGATAACAAAGTGTGGGGCTGGATGAACACAGCAGGCCAAGCAGCATCTTAGGAGCACAAAAGCTGACATTTTGGGCCTAGACCCTTCATCAGAAAAGCCTTTTCTGATGAAGGGTCTAGGCCCGAAACATCAGCTTTTGTGCCTGCTTGGACTGCTGTGTTCATCCAGCCCCACATTTTGTTATCTTGGATTCTCCAGCATCTGCAGTTCCCATTATCTCTGATTAAAAGAGACCCCTCTGCCCTGTCTTCGATCTGTCTTTAAGATTGCAATAACAGTTTCCACTGAATCAATCAAGAAGTTTTAAGAGGGATAAAACTGCCTTTAAGAGCAGGAGGCTAACTAGAATTCCATCAACAGTGGTGTGAAACCAACCATCAGGAGGAAATGGTGGTGACCAAGCAGCTCAGTACCTCATTGCCCAGTGGACAACTGTTGAATTAATTCTGGGTTCCTCCCATATCATTATGACATAGGAGGTGGCAATGGACTAGTGTCAATGTCAATCAAAATAAAAAGAGGTTTATGTTCAGGGAACATAGTGAAATTTGAATTAAATAAAAATCTGACATTAAAAGCCCGCATCCCATAAACAAATTTTTAAGAAGGTGACATTTGTACGAATTGCAAAAGTTAATATGCAGCTACAGCAAGTAACTGGGAAAGCAAATGATATGCTATCCTTTAATGCTAGAGCATCAGGACGTAAAGAGTAAGGAAATGTTGCTGTAATTATGTCGCGTTTCTGTGAGATCACATACTTTTGTATCCATAAGCATCAAGACTTGGACAATATCCAGACTCAGTCTTAAAACTGGCAGCTAACACTAACGCCACACAAGTGCCAACCAATGACTATCTCCAAAACGAGAGAATCTAACTACTCCACATACATTTAATTGCATTATCATTGCTGAATCCCCAATCGGAATCTTGTGGGGTACAATTTACCAGAAACTGAATTTAACCAGCCATATAAACATTGTGGCTACATCAGCAGAGTAGAACAGAGGATGGAAATCTGTGCAGGCAATTCACTTCCTGACAATGCAAAGCCTGTCCACCATCTACAAAGCACAAGGAGTGTGATGGGATACTCTCTACTTGCCTAGACGAATGCAGCTCCAAAAACATTCAAGAAGCTCAAAACCATGCAGGACAAGGCAGCCCTTTCATTTGTGTTATATTCTCCACCTTCAATATTCACTCCTTTCACCACCCATGATTACTGGCAGCAGTGTGTGCCATCTATAAACAGCACTGCAGCAAATAATCAAGGTTTCTACAACTGCACCTTCAAAGCCCATGACCTCTACCACCTTGAACAACATGGTCAGGAGATATATAGAAATGCCACTACCTGAAAGTTCTCCTCCAAGTCAAACATGATCCTCACTTGGAACTATATGGCTGTTACTTCAGTGTCATTGGGGCAAAATCCTGGAACTTCTTTCCTAATAGCACTGTGGTTGTGCCTAAACCCCATAGATTGCAATGGTTCAAGAAGGCATCTGACAACTACTTTTTCCAGGGCATTTAGGAATGAATAATAAATGCTGGTCTAGCCAGCACAGTCCATATCCTGAAAATGAATAAAGAAACAGCACTGCCTTAAAGGAGCTGCAACATGAGTTCAGCAGATTGATTTCTCGGTATGTGAATTTGGGCTGAGGATATCATACTTACTAGAGTTTATAGGATAAAAGGTGGTGTCATTATCACATAAAAGACATCTTACAGGTAGATGCTGAGAGACTGTTTCCCTGAGCTAGAGATTCTAGAACTATAGGGCGATAATCTCTGAGTAAGTGTCTGACGATTTCTTCCTGACTCAGTGCTATGTAAGACACTGTCAAAGGCTGGTTGTCAAGAGAAATTTATCAACAGTCTCCATCTCTTCCACGACAAATGTTGACAACAGTCCTCACTGATGGTAATACGACAGAATTCATTGAGGAGTCAAGCAGGGATGGGTCATGCCCCCATCTTCTTCACCATCTTTATTGCCATCATTCTCCATTTCATCAAGAACAAGCTTTCCAGTGGTGTGGACATTGTCTACAGGATAAATGGAAAACTTTTCAACCTCAACCGGTTGAAATCCAAGAAGAAAATGACACTCACCTTGCTTCAATGTAATCTCTGCTCTCTTGGAAAAGAAGATTCAAGCCTTGCTTAATATCTTCACAGAAGCATACTGAAGAAACGGTTTCAGCCTGAACTTCAAGAAGACAGAAGTCCTTTACCAAACCATCTCAGGGCAAGTTCCAGTTTCTCCCCCCATTAAGATCAATGGGGAAATGCTCATCTAATACTGAAATTAATGCAGAGATCCAACACTGCATCCAATCCATGAGCGCTGCCTTTGGATGCCTAAGGCTGAGAGTCTTTGATGATCATGCCATCTGCATTGATAATAAGAACCGAGGTAGTCATCCTTCTGACTCTTCTGTATGACTTGGAAAGTTGGACTACTTACAGACACCACCTGAAGACACTGGAGAAGTATCACCAATGCTATTTGAGACAGATTCTCAGCATCAATTGGGAGGACAAGTGTGTTAACACCAGCATCCTTGAAGATGCCAATAGCATCAGCATAAAGCCATGAACATTCAAAACCAACTCTGATTGGTTGGCGAGTGATAATGGGAACTGCAGATGCTGGAGAATCCAAGATAACAAAGTGTGAAGCTGGATGAACACAGCAGGCCAAGCAGCATCTCAGGACCACAAATGCTGCTGTGTTCATTCAGCTTCACACTTTGTTATCGCTGCTTGGTTGGCCATGTGCTTACGACAGCTGGGTTCCAACTGCCAAAGTAAATCTTCTTTGTCCAGCTCAAGGAAGGCATTCAAATGAAAGGAGGACAAAAGAAGTGCTTCAAAGACACCCTGAAGGTTTGCCTTAAGAAATGCAATGTAGATGTACACGCCTGGGAGACCCTCACTCTGAAGAAACCGACTCGGGGAACTTCCTGTCTGAAGGGACACAATTCTTCGGGAACAACCGTCAACAAAGGGGAGATATGGAAAAGGAGTCTGAAAAAGGAATGCCAATGATCTCAAGTCAAGGACAATTCTGACCATACCTGTCAAATGTGCGACTGGAGATGCTGCTCTAGGATCGGCCCATCAGCCTTGTGAGGACGACAGAACCCATGACCAATGACACAGAATTTCCGAGATGGATAATAATATTTGTTAGTGAGTGATTGCTGCTGATGACAACTGAGATAAGGACATATATCTTCAATCAGAAGGTTGTGAATCTTTGGAATTGTCTCCCTCAGAGGGCTTTGGAAGATCAACCATAGAAAGTATTCAAGATTGTAAATGACAGACATTCAGACATAAAGAGAAATGTGGATAGTCGAAAGTAGGGTTGATAATGCAGTTCAGCCATGATCTTACTGAACAGCACAGTGTGATCAAGGATTTGAAAATCCATCTCCCATTTTTTTTATGTTCTTAAGATGCTCACGTTGTCTTTCTTGTTTGTTCATTAAAATACAGGGCAGAGGAATGTTATAAGAATGAATGCAACATTTGTGTGCCAATTTTGGCAGTAATCCTTTCTAAGCTATAGGGCTTTCCACATGTATATAAAATATACTTTGAGCCCTTTAGACATCAAGTGGTTGCCACAATACAATTCACTGTGGAAAATACCTGTCTGATGGATTACGTCTTTCCACTTTCCTCAATTTATGGAACAATAATTTAATATCTATAATTGTCCCTTTCCAAAATAGGAGATGTCTTCTTAAAAAAACTAACTTACACCTGTCATTACCTCAGGGCATCCCAAAACACTTGAAAGCCAAAGAAGCGTTTTTGAAGTGTAGTAATAGGAGTAAGTTTCAACAAATAGCAGCGAAATAAATCACTAGACAATCTGATTTAATGATGTAGGTTGCGATGTAAATATTAGTTTGGACATTAGGAAGAACTCTCCTGCTCTTCTTTAACATAGCACTAGGGATCTTTTATCTGTATTCAAGAGGGGAGACAGTGTCTTAAGGTCTTACCCAAAAGACAACACCTCTGCCATTGCAGGCTTCCAACAGCGCTGAACAAGAATACCCCCCTGCATTATTATGGGAGCAATCTCAGGTACAGGACTTGAATCCACCAGCCTCAGATTCAAAAGTGAGAGTCCTGTCCTGAGCCACAGCAAAATGCTTGTAATTTGCTAATGAAGGTGAGTGCGAACTGTGAGATGCAGACAGAAATCCTTGCTCAGCCTTAAAAAGTAACTTAAATAAATCAGGATAACTAATCTACTCATATTTCCTTTCAATGTGGCACTTCCAAGTAAACAACTAATTTAAAAGTAGCAGATACTTTGTGAAGAAGCCACAACGAGGAAACAGCTGCTGCAAAACCATTCCTCGTTCAGCATTGCAGAATCCAGAAGCAAAGACTTCTTTGATCCTCTGCACACTAGTTTTCATTTTAAACTTGGTCTCCTTCTCTGTGATACATGTTAAATTCCATAACAAGGGCTAGGCCTCAATCATTGCTAATCACATCAGTGGAGGTTGTGAGAGCTACTGGTTTGAACAGCAGCATTGTGCTTAGAGTCTGATTGTCCTTATCTCTGTGCTGAATTATTTGGCACCACTAAATCCAGAGATTGCAATGTGACACATAATCAGAGGCATAAAACTCACATACATTCCATCGTGGGGTATGCAGCACCTCTAGTATGCAGTTTCTCTTATGGTTCAACAGGGTACGCACTGTGTACAGCTAAACTGCATCAGTAAACCAGAACACAGACGTGGCTCCAGGCAGGACATGGGAAAGGGGATGCAGATGACGCCTTCAGGAGGACCCGGGCTTGGGCAACACCACTTTAGCAAGGTTGTTCCTTCCTGTGAGAGACACAGAATCAATGGGCCGCTGCTTCTGGATAGGTTATTTGTCTCTTGCATTTGCTGCTGATAGGCTTCCATCAGATCAAGCATGGGTAAAATCGGTCTGATATTGGCAGAGTGTCTTGGATGTCAACTGGTTGCAGAGGATGAGTTACTTAGTTTGCTGTTAGTGGGGCTCTGGCCTTATTGGAACCAAAGCACAGTTACGAGCCTTAGAGGTTGCACTGGGCCTTAGAGAGATGGCCAAACATGGTCCAGGCTTCAGGTCTAGCTGTTGGCGAGGTCTAGTATCAGCCTGTATGGCGGGAGGTTGGAGTCTAAGAAGTGAGGGCCAGAATGGAGCACAGTCATGATTGAATGAATAGTGAAGCAGGCTCAAGGAGGAGAATGGCCTACTCCTGTTCCCATTTCTTTTGGTTTTCTGGTTTTATGGAAAATTATAGTGACAGACAGTGCATATGTCAGCGTGTACATGTGACAGAATGCGTGTAAAAGGGTGAGTGCATATGAGAGATAGTGCGTGTGTGTGTGTGTGAGAGAGTGCATGCGAGTAATTGCATGTGAGAGAATGATTATGTGAGAGAATGTGTGAGTGAGAGAGTGAGCGAGTGTGAGACTGTAAGTCTGAGTGCATGTAAGAAACAGTATGTGAGAAACAGTGATTGCATGTAAGTGAGTACATGTAAGAATGTGTGTTTGAAAGTGTATGTGTGAAAGAATGTGGATAAGCACATGGACGTACATGGAATAGTGTAGGTTAGATGGGCTTCAGATCGGTATGACAGGTTGGCACAACATCATGGGCCGAAGGGCCTGTACTGTGCTGTAATGTTCTATGATGTATGAATGTGTGTGAGAGAGTGAGTGTATGTGACAGAGTTAGTGCGTGTGAACATGAGAGAGTATGTGTCTGAAAGTGAGTTTGTGAGAGTGTGTGAGACAGTGAATATATGTGTGAGAAAGTGTGTGTGAGAGTGATTGCATGTGAGTGACTGCATGTAAGACAGTGCATGTCTGATAGAGTGAGTGTGAGAGAGACAGTGCATATGAGTGCGTATGTGAAATAGGGTGCATGAGGGAATGAGTGCATGTGTGTGAGTTCACGTGTGTGCGTGCGCATGTGAGAAAGTACACGTGACTGCTCTGGACAATCTCCACCTTGGCACCATTGATACAGACAAGGGCGTACCCACCGTTCTGCTTCCTGGGGGAAATAGTTGAAAGAAAGGAGGCCATAATTCAGACTACAGATCCACTTTAAAGGGATATGACTACTTTCAGGTAATGTGGCTGACAAGTTATGGAGGAAGAGCCTTTGGAAAGGATCAATCGTCACCTCAGCTTTTTGAAAAAGTTGTAGAATCATAGAATTTTTACAGAGGAAAATGCCCTTCGATCCATCATGTCTAATTCCATTTTCCAGTACTTGGCCCATAGCCCTGTATGATTAGTATTTCAACTGCTTATCTAACTACTTCTAAAATGTTTTCATAGCCCCTTTCTATATGACCCTTTCATGTGGTGAGTTCCAGATAACCAATGGCCTCTGGGTGAAAAATATTTCCTAAAATCCCCTCTAAACCTTCTGCTTCTTTTCTTAAAATTTTGACTCCTGCTTTTAGGCCCTGTACAAAGTGGAAAAAAACGTTTCCCTGAAAACACTGCCCCTCAGAACTTTGTCCACCTCAAATCAGAACTCCCCTCAGCCTTTTCTGCTGTCAGGAAAACAACCCCAGCCTATATAGTTTCTCTTCACTACTGAATCACTCCAGCCCAGGCAACATTCTAGTGAATCTCCTCTGCACCCTCGCCAGTGCAATCATATCTTTCCTATGATGTCTTTTTCAGAGCTGCACGCAATACTCTAGTTGTGGCCTAATCAACTTTTTGCACAGTTTCAGCATAACCTCCCCGATCATAAACTTTATGATGCGGAGGTGCCGGTGTTGGACTGGACTGGAGTGAACAAATTCAGAAGTTATATTCCACCAGGTTTATTTGAAATCACTACCTTTCAGAATGCTGAGAGAAGGGTCTAGGCCCAAAACGTCAGGTTTGTGCTCCTAAGATGCTGCTTTGCCTGCTGTGTTCATCCAGCTCCACACTTTGTTATCTCACCTTTCAGAATGCTGCTCCTTTATCACGTGAAGGAGCAGCGGTCTGAAAGTTTACGATTTCAAATAAACTTGTTGGACTACAAATTGATGTCGTGTGACCTCTGATTTCATAAGTTTATGCCTCGACTAATAAAGGCAAATATCCCATATGCCTTCTTTATCCCTATATCTCCCTATCCTGTGCCTGAAAGGGACCCGTGGACATGCAGACCAAGGTTCCTCTGATCCGTGATGGTTCCCAGGTTCTATCATGTATTCTCTTGCCTTGTTTATCCTATCCCAGTGCATTCCCTCACACTTATCTGGAGTGAATTTCATTTGCCCATCTGACCATACCAATTAAATCCTAGGCCACAATAAAGCTATCCTCCTCACGATTTATGACCCCAGTAATTTTTGTAATATCAATAAATTTACTGATCAACCCTTCTACATTCAAGTCTAAACTGTGTATATATACCATAAACACCAAGTGTCTCAACACTGTGGAATTCCACTGGACATAGGCTTCCAATCACAAAACTCCACTTGACCATCATCCTCTGCTCCCTGTCATTCAGCCAATTCCATATCCAAATTTCCTTGGATCTTATGGCTTTTACCTTCGCCATCAGTCTTCCATGTGGGACTTATCAAAAGCCTTACAATGCCTTGCCTCATGTATATGCTTGGTCCACCTTTTAAAAAATTCAATCAAGTTGGTCAGATGTGATCTCCATTTACAGTGCCATGTGGATTGTTCTTCATTTATCTCTGCCTGTCCAAGTGCAGATTAATTCTGTCCCTCAGAATTGCTGCCAGTGGTTTCCCCACCGCTGAGGTTAGACTGACTGGCCTGTAGTTTCATTGTTTATCCCTTGCTCCTTTCATGAATAACAGTACCACATTGGCTGTCCTCCAGTCCATAGGCCAGCTGGTCCTTAATGGCCTCTGCTCTTCCTTACATATCCTTTTACTCTGAAGGCACTCATAAAATAACTCAGGATTTTCCTTTATTTACCTGCCATTCTTCTTTCATGACTCCAAGCGTTGCTCTCCTTATTTCCTTTCTGCATTGCCCCTTGCATATTTTACACCCCTCTAGAGCTTCTGCTGTTTTGAACCCTTGGTATCTGCCATAAGTCATAGAGTTATACTGTGCAGAAACAGACCCTTCGGTCCAACCAGTCCATGCCAATCATAATCGCAATCTAAAGTAGTCCCACCTGCCAGCACTTGGCCCATATCCTTCTAAACATTTCTTATTCATGTACTCATCTAAATGTCTTTTAAATGTTGTAACTGTACTCAGATCCTCTGGAAGCTCATACCACACACAATTTTTAAAAATTGTCCCTCAATTCATTTCTTTTTCAAATCTCTCTCCTCTCACCTTAAAAATATGCCCCCTAATCTTGTAAAGCCCATCCTCCCCACCCAGAGAAAAGACACCTGACATTTATCCTATCTATAACTTTCATGATTTTATAAACCTCTATAAAGGTACCCCTCAACCTCCTATACTCCAGTAAAGAAATCCCAGCCTATCCAGCCTCTCCTTATAATTCAAACCCTCCATTCCTGCCAACACCTGGTAAATCTTTTCTGAACCCTCTCCAGCTTAATAACATCCTTCCCATAACAGTGCAACCAGAACTGGACAGAGTGAATAATGGTACCACAACAGCTGTCATCCAGTCACCAGTCAAAGGGAATATCATGCTGTTATCCTGGCAATAAACGTCTAAAACCTCCAATTTGCTCATGGCTGATTTGGCAGTCTGTGGAACCAGTTTAGGTGCTGAGCTTTGTCTCTTCCAGTCAATCCCTCCATGCAGAGTTTACTTTCACCTCCCTTTGTGCCTGGCATTTCTTTACCGCCCCTCTTGTGGCTGAAAGAGGGGGGAAATGACTGGACGACAGCTCTTGTGGTACCATTATTCAAGAAGGTGGTTGGGATAAATGATGAAACTACATGTCAGTGAGTAACATCTGTGATAGGGATACTAATGGAAAACATTCTGAGGGACAGAATTAACCCACACTTTGAGAGTAAAGGATTAATTAAGGATCGTCAGAATGGCCTTGTCAAAGAGAGATCATGTTTAATGAATTCGATTGAAATTTTTGAGATGCAATGAGGTACATTAGTGAGGCTCATGAAATGACTCCACAGAGGCTGGTATCCTGTCACCATCTCTGATGAAGGGTCTAGGCCCGAAACGTCAGCTTTTGTGCTCCTGAGATGCTGCTTGGCCTGCTGTGTTCATCCAGCTCCACACTTTGTTATTCTGTCACCAAGTCACCTTTTGTGGCAGTTACAAGCAGCAGAAATTATCTGCAGTTTTTCTTTACTGAGATGTGATTTTTTAAATCAAGAATTATAGGTAATCAGTTTTTGAGCATAATGATGTATTATTTTTTATGAACCAGAACAAGCTCCTTCAAAATATATCAAAGAGATGGTCTCGACTCTAATGTTTATCTTATTTAAATGCAAGCGTAAAGTACCATGTTCCAGATGTGATTCGATTGGTCCATTACCAGGCTTTAAGCATGACATATTTTATTACACTACAGTTAAAATATAAACAAAAAAGAATTGAGAAATCTTTACCTCCAATGAAATACTTATCAAGCAAATCTATTATTTAACTACTAATCAACGACAGTTCTAACATAGCAGCATTCCATAAACACAAATTCAGCAAAAGAGATTTTCTGGTGTGCTATTTCTAGTCCAGGAGATAGGAACACCAAGAAAATAATCTAGCAGCGGAGAGAGAACTCAAGCTTTTTGCTCCAGCAGAGAGACAACTATATTTATTGGTTTTATCGACTAAAAGCAAAACCTCAACCCTGGGTCTCTGTGAACTTGGCTCCAACTACTCAGGCTTCTTTTGGGATAAAAAGACATTTAGGGAGCTCAAAGCCATTTACCTACAGCTTCTGAGACAGACATTCCAATGCCACTGGCAAACCTCTCTGCAAGAGAAACAGCACAGAATAAATCCTTCTTAAAGGCACATCTCTTCACATATTATTGTATGTATTAATATTTGTGTCATTGATGCAGCCATTTTGTGGTTTATGAATATGGTATCAACTTAAGAAAACTGCTGGGTTCTTCTTATTATGTATGAAATGAAAGGGAAGAACCTTGTGTAATTATTCACCACGACTGGGAACGAGTTGTAGAATCCAGGTGGTCAGGATACCCAGCAGTTACAAAAAATTACCTTCATAGTCAGATAGCCTGTTGATTCTACTTGTCCACAATTATAAAAGAAGAATGACAACTTGGGCAAGGAATGGAGAGGCCTACTGAAAATTATGGAACTTTTCCCTCAGGATTCCTAAGACCAGAAGATTTAGGAGCAGAATTAAGTCAAGTCTGCTCACTATGCGATCATGGCAGACTTGTTTCTCAATTCCATTCTCCTGCCTCCTTCATTCCCTAACTAATCAAGAACCTAGCTATCTCTTAAATACATTCAATGACTTGGCCTCCACAGACCTCTGTGGCAATCAATTCCACAGATTCACTACCCTTGCCACAGAAAGAAGTTCCTCCTTATCTCAGTTCTAAAGGGTTGTCCCTTCACTCCGTTGTCATGTCCTTATGTCATACTATTAGAAACATCTTCTCCACATCCACTCTATCCAGGCATCTCAATATTCTGTAAGTTTCAACAAGATTCCCCCTTATCCTTCTAAGCTTCATCAAGTATAGATTTAGAGCTCTCAACCATTCTCCATATAACAAGTCCTTCATCTTGGGATAATTCTTCTAAACCTCCTCTGCACATCCTTCCTTATATATTAGGCCCAAACCTGCTCAGAATATTCCAAAGATAGTAGGAACTGCAGATGCTGGAGAATCTGAGATAACAAGGTATAGAGCTGGATGAACGCAGCAGGCCAAGCAGCATTAGAGGAGCAGGAAAGCTGACATTTTGGGACTAGACCCTTCTTTAGAAATTTCTGAAACATCAGCTTTCCTGCTCCTCTGATGCTGCTTGGCCTGCTGCCTTCATCCAACTCTACACCAATTTATCTCACAATATTTCAAATGTGTCTGACCAGATCACAGCCACAGCAATACATCTCTATTTTTGTATTCCAGTCCTCTTGAAATGAATGCTAACACTGCATTTGCCTTCCTAACTGCAAGCTGAGCGTGCATGTTAATCTTCAGAGAATTCTGAACTAGGACTCCTGAGTCCCTTGGTGCTTCAGATTTCTGATGCCTTTCCCCGGTTAGAAAATAGTCTGTGCCTCTATTCTTCGTACCAAAGTGCATAACCGCATGCTTTCCCACATGTTATTCCATCTGTCACTTCTTGGCCCTCTCTGCTGGACTGTCCAAGTCCTTCTGCAGTTTCTCCGGTTCCTCGACACTACCTGTCTCTCCACCAAATTTTGTGTCATCTGCAAACTTAGCAACCATGATCTCCATTCCTTCATACAGATTAGTAATGTATAATGTGAACATGTGGTCCCAACGTGGACTTCTGTGGAACTCCACTAGACATCGGTTGCCATCCTGAAAACTCCCTTTTATTTCCACTCTTGCTCCTGCCACCTTGGGCTCTTCCCTTTTTGGCAGCCTCCTGTGCCGTACCTTGTCAAAGGCCTTCTGGAAATCCAAATAGATCATGTTCACTGCCTTTCCTTCATCTAACTTGCTTGTTAGTTCCTCAATGAATTCTAACAGATTTGTCAGGCATGACCTCCTCTTGATGAAGCCATGCTGACTCAGTCGATTTTACCATGCACTTCCAAGTACTATGCAATCTTATCCTTAATAATGGATTCTAAAATCTTACCAACTGAGGCCAGGCTAGCTGGCTTATAATTTTCTGTTTTCTGCCCCCTCCCTTCTTAAAGAGGGGTGTTACATTAGTCATTTTCCAGCCCTTTGTGATCCTCCCTGACTCCAGTGATTCCTGAGAAATATCCCAAAACACTCCACAACTAGGGAATTACCTTCAAAGTGGAATTATTGCAGTGCCAAAGCCAAATTATGCTGTAGGAAGGAGGGACTGGTACTTCCTAAAAGCAGGGGAGAATGTGGAAATAAAGATCTACAGCACACTTTATCAACTGGAATTCAGTCACACTGAAAAAATCCAAGCAGAGAATGATTACTACACACTTACTAAGAAGAGTGCTTCCTTTCTGAATTGCTTGTGATTAGTTCAGCTGAAATGTTTCCCAGCGCTGATGCCTTTGGAAGACTGGAGTCATAACACCATGATTTAGCATAATCAAGACTGCACACATAATAATTATAAGGCATTCTCTGTTTGTTCTTAAAACATCAAAAATAGTGTGAATTCCTGTAGCTGGGCTGTTGGGAAACTTCAAAATGTATCAGTGATCCACATTCAGTTCAGCTCATTTTATTGTTATTTTCTAAAACTTGGCTTAATGTTACGTTTTAAAAATATTTGTAATTATGACTGTCTTATAATGTCTAGTTCTCAGACACCTCTCTACATTGCTGTGTTATTAATCTCCTTCAATCCTCTGGTTACAGTCTTCTGTCAATCCCACACCTAAACTTTCCTGTGATTTGGTTCGATAGAAACCACATCTGACAGCTCCTGGGTTTTTGGCTCATCCTTCAGAATCTGGTTTTTGTTGTCTTGATCCCCCACCTGCAAAACTCTTTCTTTTTGTTGTTACGCACTGAGAGTTTACGCCAAATTCACAGTGGTGCTGAGTCGGCAACAAAAAGAGACTCAGACAACCCCGCTGAGCACATTAGGTTTCTGTCTTCGATGTACTGCCTGTGACTAAAGGATCCCTCAGATCACATGATGCTGCTGACTATGAACACATTGCAAGAGACGAAAGACCAATGTGGGGAGAATGCTCAAAGGGAATTTGTACTAATCAAGGTGAAATTATTAGTGCTTGGAACACAACATTTTTTTCAGTGTCACTACCAGCATGCTTGGGTCAGGCAGAACGTGGGTTAAAACTTGAATAAAAACCACTTGATCAAGGAATAACAAACATTAAATGTAGAGCAAAAATTCTTTCTCTCCACCTTCTATTTCTTTTATCTATTCACTTCTGGGGTGTGGGCATCACTGGCTAGTCTAGCATTTGTTACACATCCTCTTGAGAAGGTGCCATCTTGAACTGCTGCAAGCCAAGTAGTGTAAATACATCCAAGTGCTGATAGAGAGGGATTCTGATTCAGCAATAATGAAGCTACAGCGACGTAGTTCCAAGTTGGGATGTTGTGCTGCTTGAAGGCATACTTGCAGATGGGTGGTGCCCCCATACATTTTCTGTTCTTGTCCATCCAAGCCATGGAGATCATAGGTTTGGAAGGTGCTCTTGAAGAAGCGTTGTGGAGATCCTGCAATGCATTTTGTACATGCTATACACTACTGCTACTGTGTGATAGAAGGAAGAAGTGAATGTTTAAGATGATGGATGAGATACAGATCAAGAAGGCTGTTTTGTCACAGATAATGTTGAGCTTCTTGAGTGTTATTGGAGCTGCATCCATCTGGGCAAGTGAGGAATATTCGATCATACTTCTGACTTGTCCCTCGTAAGTGGTGGACTAGGTTTGGGGAATCAGGAGATGAGTTATTTGCTGCAGATTTTCTACCCTCTGACCTGCTGTTGTATCCACAACCTTTAGATTGCTGGTCCAGTTAAATTTATGGCAGAAAGTAACTCCAGGATATTAACATTAAGAGAAGTCGCTCCTTTAGTACTCTGATGCTCACATTCTCAGAGTCATTGTCCTCAGCGCCAACTGTGGAAGTGAACCCATTCAGAACTTGGTAAACAATTCTTAAACTCACTTAATCTTGAGGTCTAATATTAAACAGGAAGACTTCAATCCTTGCTGATTGGATTTAAACAGATCTGGGAGTGAAAAGTCAGTGTTTTAATGCATTGTTGTTGAAGTATTTGGCAGGGGGGGGGTGGTGTATGCTTCCACTTCTCCTCTCCTGTTTGATCTTATTCCTTTCTTGCAGACGTATTTCAGAGGGAATCATGCTTTCACTTCTTTTCTACCTGTTTGATCTTATTACATAGAATTTCTTACATCGAAACAGACCTTTTGGCCCAACAGGTCCATGCCATGTGCTCCATATGAGCCTCTTCCAGCCCATTAGACTTTCTTATCTGAAATTAACAGTTCTTTGATTCCATTCTTGGTTGATGCATTTCTTGCACTACAAATAAGTTTGTTGTTCAACAGGGAAATCTGTATAGCATTTTGACATACCCCGATGTTGTGAACGGTGCTATCTGAATGCACCTCTTTCTTATCTTGCCAGAGTGTATTTAATTGAACAGAATTGTTTGCACCAAGAGTCTTGTGTAGGAACATCAAGATATTGATGTTTTTGTTTTACCTAAACAAAACTGTTTACAATCAGGCATAATTTAACAGGAATGTGGCTTTTGGTTTATAGTCTAACAAATCTAGGAAAGTCCTTTTTTGTTTTGTCTAGTTATTTTAAATTCTTGAAAGTGTATCAATTCCACATGATACAGTGGATATTTTAATTGTGTTAATTCAGCATTTACACTAAATCTGCATATTCACTGTTGCAACATGTTCATACTTTGGATAATTGCAAGCCAAGGGTAACTGACACAGATGTTTTGGTACAGTTTGCCCAAAACAGAATCAAAATTATGTATTGAACCAGTCTAAATGTAACAGAGATAAGGAAAGCTCTGTTTATGCTGATATCCAGAACTTGTAATCCAAGCTTAGCATTCAAAAGTTATTGGGAAGAATCAGATTCAACTTAAAATGTTAACTTTGTTTCTCCCTCTGCAGATACATTCTACACAGATAACTGTCTCTAGTTTTAGGTCGAAAAGGCAGATCTAGGTATTTACCAATACCCCACATTTCTTTCCTCATGCAGGATGGCTACTGCCACAATACAGGAAGCTATGTTACAGGCACTGGTGCAGAGGATGAAGCCAGTAAGGTGCCTGAAATGAGAGGCGTTTGGAAATAAGAAACGGCACACTAGCTTCTGTAGTGTGGTCAGACTGAACAATGAGTGAAGGAGCACTGAACTGGAATGTTGCATGCGATCCATGATAAAACTGATCTGCACATATTCATTCAATTATGTATACTGAAAATATTCTATTCTTCACGAATACTGTATATATTCCCTCAACTTTAAAAATATCCAATACAATTAATGGACAAGTTAAGAACATCACACACTGAATATTATTTGTCCCATTAATTCAAAGAATCACAAACATATGGCATAAAGCTGAAGCAGTAAGGGAATCTCTCAGTATGTTCTGCCATTGTAAATGAATCTCACAGTTTTAATTACGGTTTATGGCATCTACTAAATTATGCAATTGGTATCTAGGTGCCAACATAATACATCCAGTTTAAGCAATACACTGCTAACATAGTTATAAGAGCAGGAAAGATAACTGAAGCCAGATAGATAGTTACCATCATTACAGTACCAGAGGAAACACTTTAGCCCATCGAGTATGTGTGTTTCTCCCCACAGAAACCCAATTAGTGTAATTACTTTGCTCTATTCCTGAGACTGTGAAAGTTTGTGTCCCTCAAATTTACATCCAACTTCCTTTTGAAATAATTCATTGTCTCTACTGGCAATCACTCCTGGAGACAGTCAATTTTAGGTCTTTATTACTTGATGCCTGAAAAGGTCTTCCCTTATATCCTTCTGCATCTTTTACCTTTGTGGAAAAGTCTAGGACCAGAGGGCATAATCTCAGAGTAAGGGGTTGTCCATTTAAGACAAAGATAAGATGGTAAATCTGTGGAATTCTTTACTGCGGAGGGCTGTACAGGCTGGGTCATTAAGTATCCTTAAAGTGAAGAACAGCTTTAGTTGACATATCTTATCCAAACCTGCCATAATTTTGTACAAATCCATTTAAAGTACCCTTAATCTCTTTTGCTCCAAGGAGAACAATCCCAGCTTCTCCAACCCAGGCCTATAGGAAAAGTCTCTCATCTTTACCCTCTTTCACATGGTCTGTTTGTCTGCTTTGAGAAGAACAAAAACAGAAGTTGCTGAAAAGGTCAGCAGGTCTTGCAGCATCTGTGAAGAAAAAAATCAGAGTTAACGTCTCGGGTCTGGTGACCCTTCCCTGTGTTTTGAGGAGGGAGCACTGGACCTGAAACATTAACTCTGATTGCTTCTTCACTGATACGGCCAGACCTGCTAACTTTTCCAGCAACTTCTGCTTTTGTTTCTGATTTATAGCATTCGCAATTCTTTCAGTTTTTATTTGGTGTCAG
Source organism: Stegostoma tigrinum (assembly GCF_030684315.1). Lineage (NCBI taxonomy): Eukaryota > Metazoa > Chordata > Chondrichthyes > Orectolobiformes > Stegostomatidae > Stegostoma > Stegostoma tigrinum. The sequence continues at coordinate 8,404,064 of NC_081375.1, forward strand.
AAGACAGTGAGAACATCAGACTCCAGACTATGCTGGAAAAATAAATCCATGCTAGTCAAGTACTTTTTGTTGTTTGTTCAGCTGTTTCTTCACAAATTATATTACAATGACCACTATAGGATTAATTGAGACAGTTCCAAGAACTTCCTAATTTCTAAAGAGAAATTGAATAAATTGTTTTACTGAAAGTGCATCTGGCCACTGGCCCCAGGAACCTGCTTGATATTATGCTAAACAACAACCCACACTCGATCTACTTTTTGTTCTCCAACATTCCATTCTTCAATCCATTCAAAATTCCAAACACCATTGTCCAGAATCATCTTATAGTTAATTCTACTCAGCTATGCTTTATTCTCATTGACTCAGCAGTAGACAGGATATGTACCCGGGCAATTTTCCACGTTTTCACATTCTATAACACATTCCAGGTGTTGTAACTATACTTGAACAGCTTGACTGGGAGTGTGACTAGTTCAGGAGCACAAGATTTCACTTCTACAGCTGGGGCGATACTATACCCTTTTCTGTACTCAGTGCCTGCAGCAGTTTCTTGATATCATATGGAGTGATCGGAATTGTCGGAAGGTTGGCATCTGAAGTTCTAGAGACCTCTGGAGGTATCAATATATAGGAGCAGGAGTAGGCTATTTGGACCCTTAAGTCTGCTCTGCCATTCAACAAATCACAGAAGATTGGGGCAACATGGTGGCTCAGTGGATAGCACAGCTGCTTCACAGCACCAGGGGCCTGGGTTTGAATTCCCCCTTGGGCGACTGTATGTGTCGAGTTTGCACATTCTCGCTGTGTTTGCATGGGTCTTCTCCGGGTGCTCCAGTTTCATCCCACTGTCCAAAGATGTGCAGATCAGGTGGATGGCCATGCTAAATTGCCCAGTGTTCAGGGATTAGATCAGATTCCCTACAGTGTGGAAACAGGCCCTTCAGCCCAACAAGTCCACACCACCCATGTGTGGGTTTGGGAAATGGGTGGGATGTTTTGAGGGTTGGTGTGGACTTGTTGGGCCAAAGGGCTTTTTTCCACAGCGTATGGACAGATGGAGATTTCCTACCTCAACTCCTCCTTCCCAAAATAACTTCAAATGCCTTAATTCCTTTAGTATCCAAAAATTGATTGATTTATTATTTTGAATATGCTCAATAACTGGACATTCATGTTAGCTGGGGCACATTATCTCAGATTTACAATCCTTTTAAATGTTATTCTCTAGCAAGATTATCCTAAGACTGTGATTCCACATTACAGAATTCCCAGTCAGGGGAAACATTTAATCGGAGTCTACCCTGTAAATTTCTATTCCAACTCACTTCTCATTCTTCTAACTTTCAGGAGTATTGGTTAGTCTCAATTTCCCCTCATAGGACAATTCCTTCATCTCATGAACCAATCTAGTGCACCTTTAATGCACTAAAACTGTATAAGGCACTCTAGATGTGGCCTCAACAATGTCCATTAAAATTGTAGTAAGATGTCTTTACTCTTATATTCAATTCCTTAAAAGCTAACATAACATTTGTCTTCTACATTCCTTGCAGTTCCTCCAGGTGACTTTCTAATCCACACTGGGAATTTAAAAAGTTAATTTAGTTGTCTACATGGCTGTGTTGCATAATAAATCAACATGATACAGTGCAGCAACTCACGAAGGTTTCTTTAATCACACCTCCCAAACCTAAAACAACAGTAGCAGTGCATGGAAACATCATTATCTCAAAGTTCCCAATCAATTTCGACACCATTGCAACATGGATATGCAGCGTTATTCCTTCATCAATGTGTCAAATCCCCAGAACTCCCTAGCTGATAGTACTACAGAAACAATGGCACCACAAATTTTGCAGAAGTTTAATAAGGTGGCTCACTATCTATGTACTGAAGATGAAGGCAGGTTTGGATAATAAGTGCCAGCCTTCCCAGAGAGTCTGACATTTCAATAATAATTTTTTCTGGAAACAAATTAAGAAACCTGCTTGGTTTTGTAAAAGTAACAAAAAAGTTATATTTGTATTTGTATTCAATATATTTATCTCTACACGTGTGTTGCATAATGTGTATAAAAATCATTCATAAAAGGAGTTTGAATGTAAATTGAAAGAACTGCTGACTATTTTGGCTGCCATTTGTGAACCGTAAATCATTAGACACATTTTTTCTTTGATTGATCGTTTGTGATCAATTTTAAATCTCTTGTTCCCCAGTTTTCTTGGGGTTGCAAAAACATGGAACTTTTGGAATGAAAATAAAGCAAAGAACGATGGGTGCTGAGAATCTGAAGCAAAACAGAAATTTCTGGAGAAGCTCTACATCGCTGAGGCCAAACACCAACTCTCCAACACCGCCTCCTACCACCCCCTTGATCATGACCCCAGCCCTGAGCACCAAATCATCATCTCCAATACCATCCATGACCTCATCACCTCAGGGGACCTCCCACCCACAGCCTCTGACCTCATTGTTCCCCAACCCCGCATGGCCCGTTTCTATCTCCTTCCCAAAATCCACAAACCTGCCTGCCCTGGTCGACCCAATGTCTCAGCCTGTTCCTGCCTCACCAAATTCATCTCCACCTATCTGGACTCCATTTTCTCCCCTTTGGTCCAGGAACTCCCTACCTACGTCCATGACACCTACCACGCCCTCCACCTCCTCCAGGACTTCCAATTCCCTGGCCCCCAACACCTCATTTTCACCATGGACGTCCAGTCCCTGTACACCTGTATTCCTCATGCAGATGGCCTCAAGGCCTTCCGCTTCTTCCTGTCCCGCAGGCCCGACCAATCCCCCCCACCCACACCCTCATCCGCCTAGCCGAACTCGTCCTCACCCTCAACAACTTCTCTTTCGATTCCTCCCACTTCCTACAGACAAAAGGGGGTGGCCATGAGTACCCGCATGGGCCCAAGCTATGCATGCCTCTTTGTAGGTTACGTGGAACAGTCCCTCTTCTGCACCTACACAGGCCCCAAACCCCACCTCTTCCTCCGTTACATTGATGACTGTATTGGCGCCGCCCCTTGCTCCCCAGAGGAGCTCGAACAGTTCATCCACTTCACCAACACCTTCCACCGCAACCTCAAGTTCACCTGGGCCATCTCCAACACATCCCTCACCTTCCTGGACCTCTCAGTCTCCATCTCAGGTAACCAATTAGAAACTGATGACCATTTCAAGTCCACTGACTCCCACAGCAACCTAGAATACACCTCCTCCCACCCACCCTCCTGCAAAAATTTCATCCCCTATCCCCAATTCCTCCGCCTCCGCCGCATCTGCTCCCACGATGAGGCATTCCACTCCCGCACATCCCAGATGTCCATGTTCTTCAAGGACCGCAACTTTTCCCCCGCAGTGGTCGAGAACACCCTTGACCGCGTCTCCCGCATTTCCCGCAACACATCCCTCACACCCCGCCCCGCCACAACCGCCCCCAGAGGATCCCCCTCATTCTCACATACCACCCCACCAACCTCCGAATACAACGCATCATCCTCCGACACCTCAGCAATCTACAATCCGACCCCACCACCCAAGCTATTTTTCCATCCCCACCCTTGTCTGCCTTCCGGAGAGACCACTCTCTCAGCGACTCCCTTGTCCGCACCACACTCCCCTCCAACCCCACTACACCTGGCACCTTCCCCTGCAACCGCAGGAAGTGCTACACTTGACCCCACACCTCCTCCCTCACCCCTATCCCAGGCCCCAAGATGACCATCTATATCAAGCAGATGTTCACCTGCACATCTACCAATGTGGTGTATTGTATCCATTGTACGCAGTGTGGCTTCCTCTACATTGGGGAAACCAAGCGGAGGCTTGGGGACCGCTTTGTGGAACACCTCCGCTCGGTTCGCAACAAATAACTGCACCTCCCAGTCGCGAACCATTTCAACTCCCCCTCCCATTCCGCAGACGACATGTCCATCATGGGCCTTCTGCAGTGCCACAATGATGCCACCCGAAGGTTGCAAGAACAGCAACTCATATTCCGCTTGGGAACCCTGCAGCCCAATGGTATCAATGTGGAGTTCACCAGCTTCAAAATCTCCCCTTCCCCTACTGCATCCCAAAAACAGCCCAGTTCTTCCCCTCCCCCCACTTCATCACAAAACCAGCCCAGCTCGTCCCCTCCCCCCACTGCATCCCAAAACCAGTCCAGCCTGTCTCCACTTCCCTAACCTGTTCTTCCTCTCACCCATCCCTTCCTCCCACCTCCAGCCGCACCTCCATTTCCTACCTACCACCTCATCCCGCCTCCTTGACCTGTCCGTCTTCCCTGGACTGACCTATCCCCTCCCTACCTCCTCATCTATACTCTCCTCTCTACCTATCTTCTTTTCTCTCCATCTTTGGTCCGCTTCCCCCTCTCTCCCTATTTATTCCAGTTCCCTCACCCCATCCCCCTCTCTGATGAAGGATCTGGGCCCGAAACGTCAGCTTTTGTACTCCTGAGATGCTGCTTGGCCTGCTGTGTTCATCCAACTCCACACTTTGTTTTCTGGAGAAGCTCAGCAGGTTTGGCAGCATCTGTGGAGAGAAAGCGGAGTTAACTTTGAATCCCGTAACCCTTTATTTGTTACCCAAGTCTGCTGCTGTGCAGCTTGGCATGGTATTGAATGTGTAAACCACACTTTCGTCAGATTCATGAACACCATGCAAACCAAATAAGCCAGTCAATATAGAGTTACATGCAAAAAAGGAAACCTACAGACAGGGAGCTAGGCCAAAATTCAGGTCTAATCTAGCATGACACTGTGCTGTAATAATGATAGGCTAGAATGACAGAGTTGCTACCTTTAGGATGAGATGATAGACTGAGGTCCCATCTATCCTCTCATGTGGACATTAAAGGTTCCATGGCACCAGTTGAAGAAGAGCAGGGAAATTCTCCCCACTGTCCTGGCCCATCTTTATGCCTCAACGAAGATGACAAAAACAAATTGTGTGGTCATTTAAACTCATTTTTAGTTTGTAATTTCAGTGTATAAATAGGCTGCCTATGCTACAACAAGTGACTACGCTTAAAAGTACTTCTCCGGCAGTAAAGTGCTCACGTGTGTCCTGAGGTTGATAAAGATGTGACCAAAATATGATAATTCTTTCCAATCAAATATCAAAACAAACTCAAGTAGCTTGTGGCCTATTCCAGTTCCAAAGGCCTTTGACCAGTAAAACTTTAACAAGGAATTTCTTTTTTGAGTACCTATCAATAAATGACCTCCTATTGTAGACAGAAAGTAGACCTATTCACATCAAAATGAATTATTGGTGCTTTTCTCCAAAGCCTAGAACCAACAGTAGCACACTGGAGAAAGGTGAAGTTAGTCAGAATGATATCTTCACGTGCGGAGTTAACTTTTGAAGCCAGATTGTAAAGGGTTGAAACTTTTCAATCTGAAAGATTGATCAATGAAGACTTTGGTTAGGCCACACTTAGAGTATTGTTCAATTCTGGTCACCACATTACAGGAAGGATGTGGAGGCTTTGGAGAGAGTGCAAAAGAGTTTTACCAGGATGTTGCCTGGATTGGAGGTATGAACTATAAGGAGGGGCTAGAAAAACAGGGTAATAAAACGTGAGGCTGGATGAACACAGCAGGCCCAGCAGCATCAAAGCTGATGTTTCGGGCCTAGACACTTCATCAGAGAGGGGGATGGGGTGAGGGTTCTGGAATAAATAGGGAGAGAGGGGGAGGCGGACCGAAGATGGAGAGAAAAGAAGATAGGTGGAGAGGAGAGTATAGGTGGGGAGGTAGGGAGGGGATAGGTCAGTCCAGGGAAGACGGACAGGTCAAGGAGGTGGGATGAGGTTGGTAGGTAGGAGATGGAGGTGCGGTTTGGGGTGGGAGGAAGGGATGGGTGAGAGGAAGAACAGGTTAGGGGGCAGAGACAGGTTGGACTGGTTTTGGGATGCAGTGGGTGGAGGGGAAGAGCTGGGCTGGTTGTGTGGTGCAGTGGGGGGAGGGGACGAACTGGGCTGGTTTTGGGATGCGGTGGGGGAAGGGGAGATTCTGAAGCTGGTGAAGTCCACATTGATACCATTAGGCTGCAGGGTTCCCAAGCGGAATATGAGTTGCTGTTCCTGCAGCCTTCGGGTGGCATCATTGTGGCACTGCAGGAGGCCCATGATGGACATGTCATCTAAAGAATGGGAGGGGGAGTGGAAATGGTTTGCGACTGGGAGGTGCAGTTGTTTATTGCGAACCGAGCAGAGGTGTTCTGCAAAGCGGTCCCCAAGCCTCCGCTTGGTTTCCCCAATGTAGAGGAAACCACACCGGGTACAGTGGATGCAGTATACCACATTGGCAGATGTGCAGGTGAACCTCTGCTTAATGTGGAAAGTCATCTTGGGGCCTGGGATAGGGGTGAGGGAGGAGGTGTGGGGGCATATCCAACCTGTCTCTGCCTCCCTAACCTGTTCTTCCTCTCACCCATCCCTTCCTCCCACCCCAAGCCGCACCTCCATCTCTTACCTACCAACCTCATCCCACCTCCTTGACCTGTCCATCTTCCCTGGACTGACCTATCCCCTCCCTACCTCCCCACCTATACTCTCCTTTCCACCTATCTTCTTTTCTCTCCATCTTCGGTCCGCCTCCCCCTCTCTCCCTATTTATTCCAGAACCCTCACCCCATCCCCCTCTCTGATGAAGGGTCGAGGCCCGAAACGTCAGCTTTTATGCTCCTGAGATGCTGCTGGGCCTGCTGTGTTCATCCAGCCTCACATTTCATTATCTTGGATTCTCCAGCATCTGCAGTTCCCATTATCACTAGAAAAACTGGGGTTGTTTTCTCTGGAGCAGTGGAGGCTGAGGGGAAACTTGATAAATTCTAAAAAATTATGAGTTGCATACATAGGGTTGATGGTCAGAATCATTTTCTCAGAGTTGAAATGTCTATTTCAACTAGGAGGCATGCAGTTGAGGTGAGAGGGGGAAAGTTCAAAGGAGATGTGACAGCCAGGTTTTTTACAGAGAGTATCAGAGATAATGGGAACTGCAGATGCTGGAGATTCCAAGATAACAAAATGTGAGGCTGGATGAACACAGCAGGCCAAGCAGCATCTCAGGAGCACAAAAGCTGATGTTTCGGGCCTAGACCCTTCATCAGAGAGGGGGATGGGGGGAGGGAACTGGAATAAATAGGGAGAGAGGGGGAGGCGGACCGAAGATGGAGAGTAAAGAAGATAGGTGGAGAGGGTGTAGGTGGGGAGGTAGGGAGGGGATAGGTCAGTCCAGGGAAGACGGACAGGTCAAGGAGGTGGGATGAGGTTAGTGGGTAGCTGGGGGTGCGGCTTGGGGTGGGAGGAAGGGATGGGTGAGAGGAAGAACCGGTTAGGGAGGCAGAGACAGGTTGGACTGGTTTTGGGATGCAGTGGGTGGGGGGGAGGAGCTGGGCTGGTTGTGTGGTGCAGTGGGGGGAGGGGATGAACTGGGCTGGTTTCGGGATGCAGTAGGGGAAGGGGAGATTTTGAAACTGGTGAAGTCCACGTTGATACCATATGGCTGCAGGGTTCCCAGGCGGAATATGAGTTGCTGTTCCTGCAACCTTCGGGTGGCATCATTGTGGCAGTGCAGGAGGCCCATGATGGACATGTCATCAAGAGAATGGGAGGGGGAGTGGAAATGGTTTGCGACTGGGAGGTGCAGCTGTTTGTTGCGAACTGAGCGGAGGTGTTCTGCAAAGCGGTCCCCAAGCCTCCGCTTGGTTTCCCCAATGTAGAGGAAGCCGCACCGGGTACAGTGGATGCAGTATACCACATTGGCAGATGTGCAGGTGAACCTCTGCTTAATGTGGGATGTCATCTTGGGGCCTGGGATGGGGGTGAGGGAGGAGGTGTGGGGACAAGTGTAGCATTTCCTGCGGTTGCAGGGGAAGGTGCCGGGTGTGGTGGGGTTGGAGGGCAGTGTGGAGCGAACAAGGGAGTCACGGAGAGAGTGGTCTCTCCGGAAAGCAGACAGGGGAGGGGATGGAAAAATGTCTTGGGTGGTGGGGTCGGATTGTAAATGGCGGAAGTGTCGGAGGATAATGCGTTGTATCCGGAGGTTGGTAGGGTGGTGTGTGAGAACGAGAGGGATCCTCTTGGGGCGGTTGTGGCGGGGGCGGGGTGTGAGGGATGTGTCGCGGGAAATGCGGGAGACGCGGTCAAGGGCGTTCTCAATCACCGTGGGGGGAAAGTTGCGGTCCTTAAAGAACTTGGACATCTGGGATGTGCGGGAGTGGAATGTCTTATCGTGGGAGCAGATGCGGCGGAGGCGGAGGAATTGGGAATAGGGGATGGAATTTTTGCAGGAGGGTGGGTGGGAGGAGGTGTATTCTAGGTAGCTGTGGGAGTCGGTGGGCTTGAAATGGACATCAGTTACAAGCTGGTTGCCTGAGATGGAGACTGAGAGGTCCAGGAAGGTGAGGGATGTGCTGGAGATGGCCCAGGTGAACTGAAGGTTGGGGTGGAAGGTGTTGGTGAAGTGGATGAACTGTTCGAGCTCCTCTGGGGAGCAAGAGGCGGCGCCGATACAGTCATCAATGTACCGGAGGAAGAGGTGGGGTTTGGGGCCTGTGTAGGTGCGGAAGAGGGACTGTTCCACGTAACCTACAAAGAGGCAGGCATAGCTGGGGCCCATGCGGGTGCCCATGGCCACCCCCTTAGTCTGTAGGAAGTGGGAGGAGTCAAAAGAGAAGTTGTTGAGTGTGAGGACGAGTTCAGCTAGGCGGATGAGAGTGTCGGTGGAGGGGGCCTGGTCGGGCCTGCGGGACAGGAAGAAGCGGAGGGCCTTGAGGCCATCTCCATGCGGAATGCAGGTGTACAGGGACTGGACGTCCATGGTGAATATGAGGTGTTGGGGGCCAGGGAATTGGAAGTCCTGGAGGAGGTGGAGGGCGTGGGTGGTGTCACGGACATAGGTGGGGAGTTCCTGGACCAAAGGGGAGAAAATGGAGTCCAGATAGGTGGAGATGAGTTCGGTGGGGCAGGAGCAGGCTGAGACGATGGGTCGACCAGGGCAGGCAGGTTTGTGGATTTTGGGAAGGAGATAGAAACGGGCCGTGCGGGGTTGGGGAACAATGAGGTTGGAGGCTGTGGGTGGGAGGTCCCCTGAGGTGATGAGGTCATGAATGGTGTTGGAGATGATGGTTTGGTGCTTGGGTGTGGGGTCATGATCGAGGAGGCAGTAGGAGGTGGTGTCGGAGAGTTGGCGTCTGGCCTCGGCGATGTAGACATTCCACTCCCGCACATCCCAGATGTCCAAGTTCTTTAAGGACCGCAACTTTCCCCCCACGGTGATCGAGAACGCCCTTGACCGCGTCTCCCGCATTTCCCGTGACACATCCCTCACACCCCGCCCCCGCCACAACCGCCCCAAGAGGATCCCCCTCGTTCTCACACACCACCCTACCAACCTCCGGATACAACGCATTATCCTCCGACACTTCCGCCATTTACAATCCGACCCCACCACCCAAGACATTTTTCCATCCTCTCCCCTGTCTGCTTTCCGGAGAGACCACTCTCTCCGTGACTCCCTTGTTCGCTCCACACTGCCCTCCAACCCCACCACACCCGGCACCTTCCCCTGCAACCGCAGGAAATGCTACACTTGTCCCCACACCTCCTCCCTCACCCCCATCCCAGGCCCCAAGATGACATTCCACATTAAGCAGAGGTTCACCTGCACATCTGCCAATGTGGTATACTGCATCCACTGTACCCGGTGCGGCTTCCTCTACATTGGGGAAACCAAGCGGAGGCTTGGGGACCGCTTTGCAGAACACCTCCGCTCAGTTCGCAACAAACAGCTGCACCTCCCAGTCGCAAACCATTTCCACTCCCCCTCCCATTCTCTTGATGACATGTCCATCATGGGCCTCCTGCACTGCCACAATGATGCCACCCGAAGGTTGCAGGAACAGCAACTCATATTCCGCCTGGGAACCCTGCAGCCATATGGTATCAATGTGGACTTCACCAGTTTCAAAATCTCCCCTTCCCCTACTGCATCCCTAAACCAGCCCAGTTCATCCCCTCCCCCCACTGCACCACACAACCAGCCCATCTCCTCCCCCCCACCCACTGCATCCCAAAACCAGTCCAACCTGTCTCTGCCTCCCTAACCGGTTCTTCCTCTCACCCATCCCTTCCTCCCACCCCAAGCCGCACCCCCAGCTACCCACTAACCTCATCCCACCTCCTTGACCTGTCCGTCTTCCCTGGACTGACCTATCCCCTCCCTACCTCCCCACCTACACCCTCTCCACCTATCTTCTTTACTCTCCATCTTCGGTCCGCCTCCCCCTCTCTCCCTATTTATTCCAGTTCCCTCCCCCCATCCCCCTCTCTGATGAAGGGTCTAGGCCCGAAACGTCAGCTTTTGTGCTCCTGAGATGCTGCTTGGCCTGCTGTGTTCATCCAGCCTCACATTTTGTTAACTTTTTACAGAGAGTGTTTGGAGTCTGGAACGTGCTGCCAGGAATAGTGGTGGAGGGAAATTCTATTGGGCTTTTCAGGGACTTTTAGATAAGCACGTGAATATGCAAGGAATGGAATCATACAGGCTGAAGGGATTAGTTTAATTTGCTGTGATGTTCAGGCACAAAATTGTGGGCTGAAGCACCTGCTCCTATGCTGTACTGTTCTTTGAACTGTTACTTTTTTCAATGGATATGGTTATATAAGATATATGGCACATAACCAGGCCATTTGGCCCATACAAACCATGCTGTTCCACATGTGGCTCCTCTAATCTTTCTCAGATAAACTGTCTTCTGATGATAGCTTGAGTAGTTTGGGTCTGTAAGACCCCAGTGAAACTTACAAAACCTTTGACAGGATGTGATGGGGTGGGGGTGTAAATAAAATGTTCCCCTGTCTGGTCTAAACCAGGGGGCATAATCTCAGGATAAAGGGTAGGCGAATGAGGACTGAGATTTGGAAGAATTTCTTTACTCAGAAGATGGTTTATCTTTGGAATTCTCTACCCCACAGTACTGTGAAAACTCAATTATTGAGAGAGTGTTCCAGACAGAAATCAATACATTTTAGGAGATTACGACATTGACAGACACAGAAATAGTGTGGGAAAGTGGTTTTGAGGTAGATGATCATTTATGATCTAATTGAATGGCAAAGCAGACTTGAAGGGCTGAATGGGCTCCAGCTGCTCCTAATTCTTCTTCTGTTCATGATTTGAAACCTGACCTCTATTTTGTAATTCTTCAGCATTCTTTTCCATACAAGTACGGAAACCCAGTCTGTTAATCCTTTCTTGATATATGTACCGTATCTAGTATCATACCACATATCTTCTTTGCATGACAGGATGCAGAGATGGGCTGAGAGGTGGCAGATGGAGTTCAACCTGGATAAATGCGAGGTGATGCATTTTGGAAGGTCGAATTTGAAAGCTGAGTACAGGATTAAGGATAGGATTCTTGGCAGCGTGGAGGAACAGAGGGATCTTGGTGTGCAGATACATAGATCCCTTAAAATGGCCACCCAAGTGGACAGGGTTGTTAAGAAAGCATATGGTGTTTTGGCTTTCATTAACAGGGGGATTGAGTTTAAGAGTCGTGAGATCTTGTTGCAGCTCTATAAAACTTTGGTTAGACCGCACTTGGAATACTGCGTCCAGTTCTGGGCGCCCTATTATAGGAAAGATGTGGATGCTTTGGAGAGGGTTCAGAGGAGGTTTACCAGGATGCTGCCTGGACTGGAGGGCTTATCTTATGAAGAGAGGTTGACTGAGCTCGGTCTCTTTTCATTGGAGAAAAGGAGGAGGAGAGGGGACCTAATTGAGGTATACAAGATAATGAGAGGCATAGATAGAGTCGATAGCCAGAGACTATTTCCCAGGGCAGAAATGGCTAGCACGAGGGGTCATAGTTTTAAGCTGGTTGGTGGAAAGTATAGAGGGGATGTCAGAGGCAGGTTCTTTACGCAGAGAGTTGTGAGAGCATGGAATGCGTTGCCAGCAGCAGTTGTGGAAGCAAGGTCATTGGGGTCATTTAAGAGACTGCTGGACATGCATATGGTCACAGAAATTTGAGGGTGCATCCATGAGGATCAATGGTCGGCACAACATTGTGGGCTGAAGGGCCTGTTCTGTGCTGTACTGTTCTATGTTCTATGTTCTATGTTCTATGCATCATCTCCAGTGCTTACATATATTTTTATAATACGGAAACCAGACTGCAAGACAGTGTTTGAAGTGCAGACTAACAAAGATTCAATATGGGTTTAAGCTTCACTTCCCTATTTTTCAATTTGCTAATGGCCCTAATTTAAATTAATTTAGGCAATCTCAAATTCCTAGCCTGTGAGAATTGAGAAGCATAAAACCATGTGTAATTATTGGTATTAAAATCAGCTATCTCCTTCAGAAAGGCCACAAAAATAATCAGTGTAGGAATGGAAATATCATACTGCAAGCAGAGGGTATTTCTCTGAAACTGTCATTCAGCACAGTGTTGAAAATTACTTGAATTTGACCTGAGATGGTATGTTCACAGCATACATCAGATGGAAAATGGAGGCTGGATAACTCAGTTGGCTGAATGGCTGGTTTATGATGCAGTGATACCAACAGCATAGAGTCAATTTCTGCCGAGCTGATGTGGCTCTCCTTCTCAACCTCCTCCCTCACCTGAGGCAAGGTGACCCTCAGGTTAAACTCTCTGTAAAATGACAGAGCAGCCCAGTGGTCTGGTAAGACTATGGTAACTTTACCTGTTTAGGTGGAAAATGTCATGGCATCTAGCACAAAGATGAGGACCGACAATAGGCTGAGTCCTTGCAATGCATCAATGTAATTCTAGTACATACAAGTGAGCCACTTAGTCCTTCTATCCATGTCTGCATTGTATAACATCATGGCTGATCGGTCTTTGGCCACAACTCCACCTTCTGACCATGATAGCCTTTGACTTGCCTATTAGTCAAGAATCATACCTACCTTTGTCATAGAGTCATAAAGCATGGAAACAGACCTTTCGGTCCAACTATTCCATGCCGACCATTATCCCAAACTAAACTAGTCCCAACTACCTGTGCTTGGCCCATACCTCTCCAATCACTTCTTATTCATGTACTTATCCAAATGTCTTTTAAATGTTATTATACTGCATCCATCACTTCCTCTGGAAGTTAATTCCATACAAGAACCATTCTGTGTGTAAAAATGTTGCCCCTTATCTTTTTAAATATTTTTCTCATTTCACCTTAAAAATATGCCTTCTAGTCCCCACCCTACGGAAGACACCTTCCATTCACTTTTTCTATACCCCTCACGATTTTATAAAGCTCTATAAAGTCACCACTCAACCACCTCAAAAAGTCTCAGCCTATCCAGCTTCTCCTTCTGACTCAACCCTCCATTGAATTGAATGACCTTTAAGCTTCAATTGAAGCATCAATCAGAATCCAACAGCAAAGAAGTTGCTTTGTATCCATTTCCTGCATGTCCTTGCTTTTCCCTAATAACACAAAAAAATTTTCCTTTCCAAGTATTTATTCAATTGACTTTTGAAAGCTATCACGGAATCTGTATCTACTATCCCATTTTTTGATCATACATCAGGCTTCATCCATTAATCACTGATCCACTGTTACTTCTTGTCTCTTACCTGTTCCTGAGTCTCCAGCTCTTTGTTTTGTATGGCATTTTCTAACACTTGTATCTGGTTGCGGTAGCTTTCTGCTTCATTTTCCAGAGCCTAATCAAAATGCAGCGAAGAGAAAGAAATTAATTTGTGCTACACGGCTGACACTTCAGATATTTAAAATAAAACATATGGTAATGTCAAAGAAAATGTTTTAGCAGAAAATAAATTCACTGGATTTGCTGTGAGATTCTTTTCCTATGTTTCTCTAATCTTCTTACAGTTCAAGGATTGTGTGAGCAGACTGTTTCTGCGGAAAGATCTCAAGAACTGATGTATGAAGTGACTCCACATATTGTAAGTCTCTTAGCCCCATTCATGATTTTACAAACAGACTTCTACATAAAATGTATCCAATTGGCCAACCCTTAGCCAGCACTTTTTAAACAAGGACTATGCCACAAGGAAATGCTGAGACACCAATGAGAACAAACATATCCCACATCATTAAACTTAGACTTAGAAGGCAATTCAAAGAAATAGTGCCAATGCAGTACTTTTGAAGAGTGGTAATGGTTGCAAAGTAGGAAACATAACAGCATTTTCCACATGGCAAGACTGCACAAATAAACAGTAAAAGAAATGATCCGAACATTTGTTTTAATGATGTTGAAAGAAGGATAAATGCTAAACAACACAAACAAGAGAACACCCCTGCTCTTCGTTGAATAGTGCTATGACTATTTGGCATTCCATTGAACGGGTAGACGAGGCTTTTGTTTATCGTCTTATCCAATGACAGATTTTCAATAGTGCAGCATTCCTCTGCACTTATTGGAGTCTCAGCAGGAATTATGAATTGAAGTCTCTGAAATAGAACTGAAACAATAATCTTCGAGACTAGAACTTCCAAATGGCACCTCCTTGCTGTCTTCTCCTACAAACATCCTGCAGCCTCCTCCACTTTCCACCATATATCTTCTGTGGCCTCACTAATTTCACATCAGCTAGTTACTGTCATCATGTTCCCGCAACAAGCCAAAGATTTTCTGATTCTTAAAATAGATATACAGAAAATTACAGAAGATTCTCATGTCAGGAATATAGAAGTAAAGATTTTGTCTTTTCCAACTTAAGAAATTTCAATAAATTATAAATCACCAAAAATCTATGTCTGAAAATATATTAACTAAAATATTAATATATAATACCATCAGCTGGACGTATAAATGTCTTGGGACTTTTTGCAAGGAACACTTTTCAAAGTGATGGTCACTGGCTACAAAAGCAAAGATGTTGCATTTGAGAAGAACAGAAGCTGCTTGGATAGAACCACCAAGACTGCAACACCGTAGAAAGAAGTCACATGGCCCGGTTTAGCTTTGTGCAAGTTCATGGAATATGAATGAGGTAATCTTCCACTAGCGAGTGTCACCAGATTGTTGAACCATGGGCATATCGTCACCAATTCCATGTCTACATAAGGAGGGATATCAGCCAAATGCAGAAAAACAGAATTTAGTTCAGTTTCGGCAACCTGGTTGCCAGGGGTAGGTTTGGCCGAAGGGTCTGTTTCCATGCTGTATGGCTCTAGGAGTCTATAAAGGATGTTTTCCATCAGACTTTCACTTGATTACAATGAGTGAATTTACCCTCTTGCTGCCCAGGGCCACTGAAGCAAATTAAAGCGGTTCAATTGTTCTTCTCACTAACTCAGCTGAAGGTAGCAATCAATCTGGGTTCCAACACCATTCATGACCTCATCACCTCAGGGGACCTCCCACCCACAGCCTCCAACCTCATTGTTCCCCAACCCCGCACGGCCCGTTTCTATCTCCTTCCCAAAATCCACAAACCTGCCTGCCCTGGTCGACCCATCGTCTCAGCCTGCTCCTGCCCCACCGAACTCATCTCCACCTATCTGGACTCCATTTTCTCCCCTTTGGTCCAGGAACTCCCCACCTATGTCCGTGACACCACCCACGCCCTCCACGTCCTCCAGGACTTCCAATTCCCTGGCCCCCAACACCTCATATTCACCATGGACGTCCAGTCCCTGTACACCTGCATTCCGCATGGAGATGGCCTCAAGGCCCTCCGCTTCTTCCTGTCCCGCAGGCCCGACCAGGCCCCCTCCACCGACACTCTCATCCGCCTAGCTGAACTCGTCCTCACACTCAACAACTTCTCTTTTGACTCCTCCCACTTCCTACAGACTAAGGGGGTGGCCATGGGCACCCGCATGGGCCCCAGCTATGCCTGCCTCTTTGTAGGTTACGTGGAACAGTCCCTCTTCCGCACCTACACAGGCCCCAAACCCCACCTCTTCCTCCGGTACATTGATGACTGTATCGGTGCCACCTCTTGCTCCCCAGAGGAGCTCGAACAGTTCATCCACTTCACCAACACCTTCCACCCCAACCTTCAGTTCACCTGGGCCATCTCCAGCACATCCCTCACCTTCCTGGACCTCTCAGTCTCCATCTCAGGCAACCAGCTTGTAACTGATGTCCATTTCAAGCCCACCGACTCCCACAGCTACCTAGAATACACCTCCTCCCACCCACCCTCCTGCAAAAATTCCATCCCCTATTCCCAATTCCTCCGCCTCCGCCGCATCTGCTCCCACGATAAGACATTCCACTCCCGCACATCCCAGATGTCCAAGTTCTTTAAGGACCGCAACTTTCCCCCCACGGTGATTGAGAACGCCCTTGACCGCGTCTCCCGCATTTCCCGCGACACATCCCTCACACCCCGCCCCCGCCACAACCGCCCCAAGAGGATCCCCCTCGTTCTCACACACCACCCTACCAACCTCCGGATACAACGCATTATCCTCCGACACTTCCGCCATTTACAATCCGACCCCACCACCCAAGACATTTTTCCATCCCCTCCCCTGTCTGCTTTCCGGAGAGACCACTCTCTCCGTGACTCCCTTGTTCGCTCCACACTGCCCTCCAACCCCACCACACCCGGCACCTTCCCCTGCAACCGCAGGAAATGCTACACTTGTCCCCACACCTCCTCCCTCACCCCCATCCCAGGCCCCAAGATGACATTCCACATTAAGCAGAGGTTCACCTGCACATCTGCCAATGTGGTATACTGCATCCACTGTACCCGGTGCGGCTTCCTCTACATTGGGGAAACCAAGCGGAGGCTTGGGGACCGCTTTGCAGAACACCTCCGCTCAGTTCGCAACAAACAACTGCACCTCCCAGTCGCAAACCATTTCCACTCCCCCTCCCATTCTCTTGATGACATGTCCATCATGGGCCTCCTGCACTGCCACAATGATGCCACCCGAAGGTTGCAGGAACAGCAACTCATATTCCGCCTGGGAACCCTGCAGCCATATGGTATCAATGTGGACTTCACCAGTTTCAAAATCTCCCCTTCCCCTACTGCATCCCTAAACCAGCCCAGTTCATCCCCTCCCCCCACTGCACCACACAACCAGCCCAGCTCTTCCCCCCCACCCACTGCATCCCAAAACCAGTCCAACCTGTCTCTGCCTCCCTAACCGGTTCTTCCTCTCACCCATCCCTTCCTCCCACCCCAAGACGCACCCCCAGCTACCTACTAACCTCATCCCACCTCCTTGACCTGTCCGTCTTCCCTGGACTGACCTATCCCCTCCCTACCTCCCCACCTACACCCTCTCCACCTATCTTCTTTACTCTCCATCTTCGGTCCGCCTCCCCCTCTCTCCCTATTTATTCCAGTTCCCTCCCCCCATCCCCCTCTCTGATGAAGGGTCTAGGCCCGAAACGTCAGCTTGTGTGCTCCTGAGATGCTGCTTGGCCTGCTGTGTTCATCCAGCCTCACATTTTATTATCTTGGAATCTCCAGCATCTGCAGTTCCCATTATCTCCAATCAATCTGGGTGTGTTCAGTTCATATGACTTGCGTACATACTACTTGCGCAAAGTCATTAGGACTGCACAAAATCATTAGGACAGCATAAAACATTACTGCTCTGTCTTAATCTAAGATTGGAGAATGTGGTTTTAAATATTCATCTGAGCCACACAGAATTTGGTTAGTTTCTTAACGAGATAGTCAAAATTGAAACAACTAATCAATTGGAAAAATTTGCACAGACCTACTTCAGGAGCAGTTTGCAGTCAGGTCCAGTTTGCTTGGGATCAGTTTTCTCAATGGATTTCTCTGTTAGGGTTGGGCTCCATTACTGTCCTTGTGTAAAAAAAATGCTAACAACTACATTATACTAAACCATAGACTCCTCTCATGGAGTCAGTGGAATAAAATGACATTGTAATTTGTTTAGTTCGGATTGATAGTTTCTTTGAACAATCACATCTTTTACAAATTCTAGATCAGAAATATATTTTGCCAAACCACAATAAATACAGAATCTTTTGAAAAAGCGGAGAATAAATCTTATGGTTTTAGTATAACCCACAATTTACATTTCCACATATGGTGACATTCTTTAATGATGGGAATTTTCAGCAACAGAACAATACATATTCCGAGCCAGAAGGTTTTGATACTGCTTCAGTGCTTTATTGACTGAATGAAGAAGTGTCTGAGCTCTCCGTGGGATAGTGGTGAAGGCACTAGTCCATGCATAACTAAAATTCCTAGCTTTAATTCCTGGCCTGTATTTTTAGTTGGTTTTAGTTGGGTTGGTAGCAGGGGTGCTAAATTGGCTTTCATGCTCTGAGATGTGAAAGGGCTAGTAAATTCAATCAACATTCCCTCTGTTCATTAACACCCATTGACATCCTGTTGAGAGAGCCACTTGGTTTTCGCTGTAAGTGCAGTGAGGGAGTCTCTGTGCTGACCTCAATGAATTCCTGGGTTTGAGCAGGTTTAAAATTTTCATGGCAGGCTATTTATGCACTCCAAAGGAAGAGTGGTCAGTAGTTTGAGCTGATTAAGCCAGACAAGGTGGCTTCTTCATCTGGTAAGGCTACCATCCTTTAGAAACACTGTGCGTAGGAGTGTTAAGGTGTTATTGATGGCACAAATGTCATTGGCCCCGAGCTCAGAATTACTTTCTCACTACATTCCCCACTTGGAAAGAAGGCTGGAGTTTTGTCAACATTTCCTGTTGCTTCCAATGAAATATTGAGGATCTGGTGAGGCTGTTCCTGAGACAATTCCTATTGGCTTAGAAATCACTGGAAAATGGATCACCATGGTTCTCATTCTTGAGGTTTGCACATGTGTGTCTGTGTAAGGGTTCAGGATGTTAACCAATGCCTGTGTAGTAAACAAGTAAAAGTCACTTTCTTAGAACAAATGGGGAACGACACATTATTTAGAGACAAAAAGACTGCAGATGCTAGAATCCAAAGTAGACAAACAGGAGGCTGGAAGAACACAGCAGGCCAGGCAGTATCTGGAGGACAGGAGCAGTCAAAATTTTGGGTATTACCCTTCTTCAGGGCTGGATGTGGGGGTAGGGGGAGTTGCAGATAAAGGGAGGGGAGGGGTGGGGGAAAAATGATGGTGATAGGTGGACACTGGTGTTTGGTAAAACCTGCTGGGTCAATTTCTTGGATGCTGGAACCCAGCTGCAGATTTATTTTCCATCAAATATTTGGAACCTTTCTCGCCCTGTTTGAAAAGATTGTTGATCTAAAGAGTTAATCATGCCTATCAGTAATTAACAGTATAGCATTTGAACAATCCCAATAAGCATCAAACTACAACGAAATGATCCTTCCTTGCTACTATTGTTCACTCAACTCCACAATGCAAACGTGTAAACATCAATATTTAAGTAACTCAGTAGTGACCATCAGCGTAACTTATCTCTTTGCACTTGTGATTGATTGAAGTGAACATGTCTGTTCAATCCCCATATCTGATGTAACAAGTAAATATTTTGGCAGATACAACAGGTGAAGTAAGATGTTAATTTTCTGTTTGTTTGTTGAAAGTGCCTGTTGAAAATGCCCACCCACGCCCTCCACCTGCTCCAGGACTTCCAATTCCCTGGCCCCCAACACCTCATTTTCACCATGGACGTCCAGTCCCTATACACCTGCATTCCACATGCAGATGGCCTCAAGGCCCTCCGCTTCTTCCTGTCTCGCAGGCCCGACCAGTCCCCCTCCACTGACACCCTCATCCGCCTAGCCGAACTCGTCCTCACCCTCAACAACTTCTCTTTTGACTCCTCCCACTTCCTACAGACTAAGGGGGTGGCCATGGGCACCCGCATGGGCCCCAGCTATGCCTGCCTCTTTGTAGGTTACGTGGAACAGTCCCTCTTCCGCACCTACACAGGCCCTAAACCCCACCTCTTCCTCCGTTACATTGATGACTGTATCGGCGCTGCCTCTTGCTCCCCAGAGGAGCTCGAACACTTCATCCACTTCACCAACACCTTCCACCCCAACCTTCAGTTCACCTGGGCCATCTCCAGCACATCCCTCACCTTCCTGGACCTATCAGTCTCCATCTCAGGCAACCAGCTTGTAACTGATGTCCATTTCAAGCCCACCGACTCCCACAGCTACCTAGAATACACCTCCTCCCACCCACCCTCCTGCAAAAATTCCATCCCCTATTCCCAATTCCTCCGCCTCCGCCGCATCTGCTCCCACGATAAGACATTCCACTCCCGCACATCCCAGATGTCCAAGTTCTTCAACTTTCCCCCCACAGTGATCGAGAACGCCCTTGACCGCGTCTCCTGCATTTCCCGCAACACATCCCTCACACCCGCCCCCGCCACAACCGCCCAAAGAGGATCCCCCTCATTCTCACACACCACCCCACAAACCTCCGGATACAACGCATCATCCTCTGACACTTCCGCCATCTACAATCCGACCCCACCAGCCAAGACATTTTTCCATCCCCAGCCCTGTCTGCTTTCCGGGGAGACCACTCTCTCCGTGACTCCCTTGTTCGCTCCACACTGCCCTCCAACCCCACCACACCCGGCACCTTCCCCTGCAAACGCAGGAAATGCGACACTTGCCCCCACACCTCCTCCCTCACCCTTATCCCAGGCCCCAAGATGACATTCCACATTAAGCAGAGGTTCACCTGCACATCTGCCAATGTGGTATACTGCATCCACTGTACCCGGTGTGGCTTCCTCTACATTGGGGAAACCAAGCGGAGGCTTGGGAACCGCTTTGCAGAACACCTCCGCTCGGTTCGCAACAAACAACTGCACCTCCGATGTCGCAAACCATTTCCACTCCCCCTCGCATTCTTTAGATGACATGTCCATCATGGGCCTCCTGCAGTGCCACAATGATGCCACCCGAAGGTTGCAGGAAAAGCAACTCATATTCCGCTTGGGAACCCTGCAGCCTAATGGTATCAATGTGGACTTCTCGAGCTTCAAAATCTCCCCTTCCCCCACCGCTTCCCTAAACCAGCCCAGTTCGTCCCCTCCCCCCACTGCACCACACAACCAGCCCAGCTCTTCCCCTCCACCCACTGCATCCCAAAACCAGTCCAACCTGTCTCTGCCTCCCTAACCTGTTCTTCCTCTCACCCATCCCTTCCTCCCACCCAAAGCCGCACCCCCATCTCCTACCTACTAACCTCATCCCACCTCCTTGACCTGTCCATCTTCCCTGGACTGACCTATCCCCTCCCTACCTCCCCACCTATACTCTCTCCACCTATCTTCTTTTCTCTCCATCTTCGGTCCGCCTCCCCCTCTCTCCCTATTTATTCCAGAACCCTCACCCCATCCCCCTCTCTGATGAAGGGTCTAGGCCCGAAACGTCAGCTTTTGTGCTCCTGAGATGCTGCTGGGCCTGCTGTGTTCATCCAGCCTCACATTTTATTATCTTGGATTCTCCAGCATCTGCAGTTCCCATTATCCCTGATCTTCACTTTCTGCCTGTCAACTAGTGCTATAAGCAAGGCAGGAGCTTGCTATATAGAAACCACACGGTCAAACTGATATCTCACTACTTAAGGAAGCATTTGTATGCCAAAGACACGTGTCACCAGATTTTTCAAGCCCTGGAAATTACATTTTTACTTGCATGTTGTAGAATCTGGAATTCAAGTAGCATTGCAGGAATAAAGTATTGTTCTATAACATATTTCAGTGGCGGCTGCCTAGCTACATGTAACCAACTATGTTCATAATAGACAGAGATACCCATGACCCTTTGTGAACAACAGCCAGTTTCTTATTTATTCACTCCAGATACCAGCTTCTAAATAGCTTTTGTTTAAGTTCATAATAATGGAATTAGAAAAGACTATTCAGTTCATCAAATTTCAACACCTACAGAATATGTACAATTAATTAAACTACCAAGATCATTGTTCCACATACACAATTGTCAAGAAGAAGGTTGTATATAAATATTTCTTAACATTAATTTCTAGAATATTAACTCTTGCATTCTGGATGAGTCAATAAGCCAAGACACTGCCCTACTCGTGGATGTAAAGAATCTGTCAGCACTATTTCAAAGAACAGCAGGAGGATTATCAATGTTCTGGCCAATAATTATCCCTCCAACAACACCTCTATGGAGAAGAAGTCAGATGATCTGATCATTATCACACTGCTGCTTGTGGGACTTTGCCCTACGTGAACTGGCTGCTGCAAATGTTTTTTATTCACTTGTTGGACATGGGGACACTGGCTCCTACATTACAAGAGTGACTACATTTCAAGGTACTTGATCACTGATAAAGCGATTTGGCATGTACTAATGTTGTGAAATACTAATCTTCTGTACACTTGCACTATACAAAACCAGGTTATTGTTTGCTGCAGGTGTCAGCTTTCCCTTCTCCAGCAGCACAGGAATCATTATGTCCCAAGAAATATTTCATTACTTCAGCCTACAAGTAATTCTAGAGTTCCAATGCAATTTGCAACTGAATGCTTATTTAGATCATTTTTGGAATTAACTGACATATGACTGTCCAAAGATGTGCAGGATAGGTGGACTGGCCATGCTAAACTGCCCACAGTGTCCAGGGATGTTTAGGTTAGGTAGGTTCAACATGGGAAGTGCAGGGGTAGGGGAATGGGTCTGAATGGGATGTTCTTTGGAGGGGCGGTGTGGACTTGTTGGGCTGAATGGCTTGTCTCTACACTGTAGGGATTCTATGATTCTGTATAATTTTCCAGGGAAAAACAGACTTATGCAACTAACCATATGGCTGCACAGGCAAGACGTTAAGCTAAGCAAAACATTGTCAGACATGCCAGTACACAACCACAGTTACAGGCAAAGACACATGCCATAGGTAACAACTGTGCTATCAGAGTTGTGCTGAGAGAAGTGTTTTAGCTACCTTTCACTCAGTATTCATGTTACAGCTGTATACATTCCGCCACATTTGGAATAGTGTGTACAGTTCTGGTCACCACATTATCAAAAGAAAGTGGATGCTTTGGAGAGGGTGCGGAGGAGGTTCACTACGATGTTGCCTGGTATGGAGGGTGCGAGCTATGAAGAGAGGTCGAGCAGATTAGGATTATTTACATTATAAAGATGGAGGTTGAGGGGGGGACCTGATTGAGGTCTATAAAATCAAGAGAAGTATAGACAGGGTGGATAGCAAGAAGCTTTCTCCCCAGAGTGAGGGACTCGATTACTAGGGGTCACAACTTCAAGGTGAGAGGAGAAAAGTTTTAGGGAGATGTGTGTGGAAAGTTCTTTACGCAGAGGGTGGTGGGTGCCTGGAATGCGTTGCCAGTGGAGGTGGCAGAGGCGGGCACAATAGCGTCATTTAAGACATATCTTGACAGATACATGAATGGGCAGGGAGCAGAGGGATACAGATCCTTGGAAAATAGGTGACAGGTTTGGATAGAGGATCTGGATTGGGGCAGCTTTGGAGGGCATTGTTCCTATGCTGTAATTTTCTTTGTTCTATAAGTGGGCATTCAACAATGAGGACTTACGGAAATCTGGAGATGTTAATTTTTTTTATCGCTGATTCTGGATTGAAACATGGTTTGCAATATTAGTAATTAATACAGCAACAATTTCTACATAAGAATAGTGACTCAGCCTGAATAGAAAGGAGGAATTTTGTATTAATGAATGAATGAAATCTGCTCCTGTAATTAAACATCATCATTGTCAACCATAAAATTTCCAGTGTAACTGTGTAAAGCAATGTTTAAAGTACTGCATGAAAAAATTCTACTGTGAAGACAGTAAATGCTGGAAATCCACAGCAGATAAGAATGCTGGGGTTCCAGCTTTTGTTTCTCAATTCAAGAAAATGGCCCTAACATAAACTACTCCTGTTCTGGTGAAAGGTCACTATGTAAAACTTCAACACTGTTTCTTTCTCTAAAGATGCTGTTGGACCTGGGGAATATTTCCAGCATTATCTATTTTTATTATATATTATTTCAAATATTCCAGATTGTGTTACAAATGTGTATATAATAACATTCTTTTAGATTAAAAATTGGAATTCATAAATGTTGTGTAAATGAAAGACATCTAGTCTGCAGAATTACGAACAAAAATTGCTGGATATCTTATAGGACTGGTAGAATCCGTAAAGAGATGCTGACCTGTCTGCAGAACCTGGTCTGGTGGGCTGGTCGACAGGCCTGGACTAACTACGGATCAAAAGGAGGCCCTGGTTATGTCAATGACGACCTGATGTGAGGTCTTAAAGGTAAAACAATGGGATGTTTATTAACTATCCCTTGAGGAGGTTTTTCTGTGAATACTTAGGAGAGACTTTAATTATTTATGCAATTTTCCTGAGATTAGAGAAGCTATTTGACAGTCTGGAAGGCAGTTTGTATCTGCAGCTATTTGAAACGAATCTACCCGCAGCCTGGGAAAGAAGCAGAGGGCAGCAAGGACACAAGGGAGGTTTCTGATTTGGAATCATTGTACAAGGATGTGTGAGACCTGTGTTCGGACAGGGGATATCCAAATTTATGAGCTGTTAAAGTAAGGTTAGAGGATTTGCCTATCTGGATGCTGGAGGGATAATCACCAGGAAGCTCTTCATCCCTGAAGATAGTCTTGAAACTAAAAAGAATTGAGTGAATTCCCAGGAGTTTTGAGATACCGTCGTTCAGTCCGAGGAGAAGTAAACGACCATTAACAAAAATAAAGCAGAAAAGAATGTTTTGTTGAAATTGAATCAGGGAGAGTCTTGTTTAGAATGTTGATTTAGATATGAATGCTTATGCAATATGGTATTAAGTTAATAATACTTCAGTTATTTTGAAGTTTGTCACAGTAATGGTTTTTGTTTAAAACATGGAACATTATCGTGTGGTTTTTTCAGTTAATAGCTGGAAACTAAAATTTCTGTTTAAATTGTCAAGAATTTCGATTGAGATCATGATAATTGTCTTTGTCATTTGCTAAAGTCTTCAGTTCAATTTAAATTGTTTTAAATTGAGCTGTCAACCCCAATGCTGCACAGCCTCACCCTAATGACAGTGTTAGCACCCACTTCACTTTCCCAAAGGTTTTCAGCCCTCACCTCTAAAAGTATTCATACCCCTCCTTCACGCCAGCTGTGATTAATCTACCTCCATGAAAATAATCAAACCCCAAATTCTTCCATCAACGAATTTCAGAGGTGAATCAGAACAGGAAGGCTCCAGGTGAGCACTGTCTGGGAAGAATAGTGAGGACCATGGCCCGGGGGTGGGCATGGAAAAGAATAGCGGAGGGGTTGATAGTGACAGGGGTTGATATGGGGACAGGAGGGAGAACACTCCTTTGAGGGGCATTACGGATGAAGGAATATCAGTGCTGTGTGAGGGGGTGATGAACGTCGCCACGAGGGGGGTGATGAACGTCGCCGCGAGGAGGGTGATGAACGTCGCCGCGAGGAGGGTGATGTACATTGCTTGGGGCTGGGAGTTCACAATGTCAAGTTTTTGGAGTTTGAGCTTTACTTTGAAGTGGTATAGGTGAACATTGATGGGATGAATTGACATTTCAGCTGATTTACTTAGAGTTATGCTGGCTCTATATCTGCTTTGAAAAGCTCTAATGAAATTTTGAAAGACAGAAAGCTAGCACATAAGTGCAGGAGGTAATGGGAAGGCAAGTTGAATGTTGGCCCTCAATTTAAGAGGTTGATGTAATACAGCAGTAAAGTCTTACTACAAGGTGCTGGTGAGACCACATCTGGAGTACTATGAACAATTTTGGACCCCTCATTTAAGAAAATACATTGTTTCATTGGATGCAATTCATAGAAGGCTCACTAGGAAGATTCCCATATGGAGAGAATGTCTTATGAACAAAGCTTAAACAGGTTAGGCCTCTATTCAGCTGGAATTTCAAAGAATACGAGTTGATCTCAGTGAAACATATGGGATTCTTAAGGGGCTTGACAGGGTAAATGATGATAGGATGTTTCCCCTCATGGGAGAGTCTAGGGTCAGAGGGCATAGTCTCAGAAATAAATGGTGCCAATTTAAGACTGAGATAAGGAGGAATTTATTCTCTCAAAAAGATGCATGTCTGTGAAACTCCTTGCCACAGAGCACTGTCGGTGCAAGGTCCTTGTGTATATTTAAGGGTAAGATAGATAGATCCTTGATCAATAAGGGAACGAAGAGTAATGAGCAAAGGGAAGGAAAATGCATGTGAAGAGTATTGGATCAACCATTTCCAATTGAATGGCAGAGCAAGCTTGAGGGACCTAACAGTCTACTCCTGTTCCCATTTCTTACAGTCTTATAAATATGTGCAAAAATCAGGGTCCGATCAGGATAATCAGTTTCAATCTTGTGCTTCTGGTCATTTTATCCCACTATTGATAAAAATGCAGAACAATCTTGGCAGAGTAAACTGGCAATTGGAGTTTAAAATTCCCACTTAATTATTATAGATGTGCGCATGTCAGGGTTTTCTTAGGGTCCTGACATGGATCAGTGTCATAAGGTGCATTACAAGCCTTTCCATATTGGAAGATTTGGCCCTACAGTTCTGTGTTATTGAAAACATTTTGTGTCAAGATACTTGGTCTCAATGTAATAAATGTTAATGTACATTTTTAACCAGTTCTCCCTCCATTACATTTTTCCTCCCATTCACTGTTTACCATGAGCTTTAGAACAAAGTACAGAGCTGTTTGCTTTGAAGAATGGCTGAAGGATGGATACTTATAGCTCAACAGTCTTAATACAAAAGGTCAAATGGGATGAAACAAACATGCATTACCTCCCATCAAAATGGATGCTAACTTATGCCCTGGCAACAAACTGGGAAAACAAAAGAAGAATTAAGCTGTCTCTTTTATTTTGTAGGGGTGCATCTAATGTAGAATATTTTCAGAATGTATTCTGTTTGGGGGCTCCTTCTGAAACAGGCTTGGAAGGAATCTTATTGGATAGTTCTACCTGAAGATGTGCATTGTTACTACCAACGCTTGAATTTGTTCCACCATTTAGAATCATCAAACTCATGAAGTAGTCATTAAGAACAGTATAACAGTCTTAGGTCAACCTGTCAAATATATACATAAATATATATATACACACACACGCACATACACATATACACACACACACACACACACACACACACACACACACACACACACACACACACACACACACACACACATACACACATATGTATAGTTGCTCAGTTATTGGGCAAGAAAGGCCCTTTTTTTTGGTTTGGCTTGCAATTAGTAGATAGAATTAAACTGTGTTGTTTGCCAGCCCGAAGCAGGATGCTTTCGAGGGTTCCAATGAAAGAGCAACTTTATTAAGAACCAGCTGAAACTGGATCCTCATTAAGTGAGCCAGATAGCCTTTCTTTTTTTAAGGGGGATATAAAACTAGCCAGCTTAGTGTGACTTACAATAGTGTGCCAGAGTTAAGTTAATCAGGAAGTTAAGAGAAAGAAGGGAAAGAGATGTTTCGTTGCTTTTCCCTAAGCTTTTCCCAGTAATTCCAGGAACTGTTACAGGAGACTCCGCACCTACACAGGCCCTAAACCCCACCTCTTCCTCCGTTACATTGATGACTGTATCAGCGCTGCCTATTGCTCCCCAGAGGAGCTCGAACACTTCATCCACTTCACCAACACCTTCCAACCCAACCTTCAGTTCACCTGGGCCATCTACAGCACATCCCTCACCTTCCTGGACCTCTCAGTCTCCATCTCAGGCAACCAGCTTGTAACTGATGTCCATTTCAAGCCCACCGACTCCCACAGCTACCTAGAATACACCTCCTCCAACCCACCCTCCTGCAAAAATTACATTCCCTATTCCCAATTCCTCCACCTCCGCCGCATCTGCTCCCACGATGAGGCATTCCACGCCCGCACATCCCAGATGTCTTCAAGGACCGCAACTTACCCCCCATAGTGGTCGAGAACGCCCTTGACCGCGTCTCCCGCATTTCCCGCAACACATCCCTCACACGCCGCCCCCGCCACAACCACCCAAAGAGGATCCCCCTTGTTCTCACACACCACCCCACAAACCTCCGGATACAACGCATCATCCTCCGACACTTCCGCCATCTACAATCCGACCCCACCACCCAAGACATTTTTCCATCCCCACCCCTGTCTGCTTTCCGGAGAGACCACTCTCTCCGTGACCCCTTGTTCGCTCCACACTGCCCTCCAACCCCACCACACACGGCACCTTCCCCTGCAACCGCAGGAAGTGCTACACTTGCCCCCACACCTCCTCCCTCATCCCTATCCCAGGCCCCAAGATGACTTTCCACATTAAGCAGAGGTTCACCTGCACATCTGCCAATGTGGTATACTGCATCCACTGTACCCGGTGTGGCTTCCTCTACATTGGGGAAACCAAGCGGAGGCTTGGGGACCACTTTGCAGAACACCTCCGCTCGGTTCGCAATAAACAACTGCACCTCCCAGTCGCAAACCATTTCCTCTTCCCCTCCCATTCTTTAGATGACATCTCCTCCCTACTAACCTCATCCCACCTCCTTGACCTGTCCGTCTTCCCTGGACTGACCTATCCCCTCCCTACCTCCCCACCTATACTCTCCTCTCCACCTATCTTCTTTTCTCTCCATCTTTGGTCCACCTCCCCCTCTCTCCCTATTTATTCCAGAACCCTCACCCCATCCCCCTCTCTGATGAAGGGTCTAGGCCCGAAACGTCAGCTTTTGTGCTCCTGAGATGCTGCTGGGCCTGCTGTGTTCATCCAGCCTCACATTTTATTATACAGGAGAAGAAGAAGTTGGTTAATTGGTGAGCACCTAGTAAATGATCAAGGTTTAATCTATTCCTAAGGTATAAACTCGTTCAGCAGCTGGAGGTAAAAAGGTAACTAAACATTAAGTTAACTGTAATTAAATATTTCCTTAGAGCACTCTCATGATAGAAGGACAGATCTGCAGCACAGTTGGCCGCTGTTCCTGGTACTATTTTGGTACAGAGCAAACATGTCTGCAGGAAGTATTAGATAAACAGATTCGACTCAGTTTTTGAGCTGGAGGTTGAGCTACAGATACTGCGGTGTATCAGTGAGGGGAAACGATTCTTGTATTCTTTGTAACAGATGACAGGGTTTGATTATTTGATTTGATCAGTATTCAGAAACATTTGCAGATGCCTGCATGTGAGTTTTAAGGGAGATGGGCTAACTGGCTATGGCACCATGGCACACTGCACTCCCCAAGAGTGGGGAGTAGGAAAAAATGTAGTGGTACCAGGGGACAGTGTAGCGAGAGAGATTGACACTGTTATCCACATAAAACATGAGTCCAGACAGTTTGGGGATTCTGCTCATGTCTGGAGAGGAACTTTGAGTGGGAGGCGGGGATAATCCCAGTTGTTGTTGTTCAGGTAGTCCCAATGAAATAGGCAGGGCAAAAGAGGATGCTCTGCACAGTCAATATGAGGAGCTAGGCACTAGATTAAGAAGTAGGAGCTAATAGTCATAATCTCTGCATTATTACCTTAGCCACATGAAAACTGGCACAGGGCAAATCAGATTAGAGAGATAAATGCGTGGCTCAAAGGTTGAGATGGGAGAAGTGAGTACAAGTTCAAGAAGCATTGGCATCAGTCCTTGAGAAAGTAGGATCTATACTGATGGGACATTTTCCACCTGAACCACACTGGGGCCAGCGTTCTTGCAAACAGCATATCTTTTTCTTGAAAAAGAACAGGAAATGACATCACCAATGCAGGAAATGACATCACCAACCCAAGGAAACCTAAACAGATAAATAGAAAGGGACATAACACCAGCGCTTCGTTGGAGGCTCACTGTTGATGTTACCTAGAATGGTGATGGATTGTCTGGGAACAAACCTTCCAGCTCAGTGAACCAGCTTACATCCGGAACAAAATAAAGACCCACTCTTTTGTGGACCGAGAGGAGGAGAGCGCTGTGTTGGAGGTGGAAGGAAGACATCGGGTTGGCTGTGCACCCTTGCAACCGGTGGATCTTAATGCTGGCTTCGGCCTAACGCTGGTTCAGGGGAGCAGCCAACCTGCAACGATGGCTGCGGAAAGTGCTCGTGTCCCAGGTCAGGGGGTCCGGAACACCATCCGTGTTTCCGTGAAGAAGGTGGATGAAGGTGCACCTGTGGACCACACCTTCTTCGTGAAGAGGGTCCTGTTGGACTGTTGCGGGTTCGCTGCTGCGGACATTTACTGCCTGCAGGATTTCCCCGGAGGAGGTTTTTACAATGTAACCTTCAGGAGTGCCAAGCTTTGCGAGCGCTTCCTGGAGGTTTTCAAGGAGAAAGGAGGGGAGGGCCCCCTCTCTGTATTGACCGCTGTCCCACTGTTCGTGATGCCAGCACAGAGGAGCCGTATGGTGACTGTACACACGTACAACCCGCATGTGCCAGCAGTTGATGTCCTGGCCTTCCTTGGAAGGCACATGAAGGTGGAAGGGGACCTAACCGACATCATGGACCCCTTTGGCATCTGGACCAGAAAGAGGCAGGTCAAGGTGATGCTGAGGATGGGCGCGGACGGGAACATTGTACACCCATCGTCCAGCTTCGCGATCGGCGGGAGCAAGGGCTACCTGACCTACGCAGGGCAACCTAAAGTCTGCAATGCCTGTGGTAGGTCAGGTCACGTGGCAGCCGACTGCAAAGCCACCATGTGCAGGAACTGCAGGGAGGAGGGACACCTTGCAAAGGATTGCCCACAAGAAAAACGCTGCAACCTTTGCGGGGAAGCGGGCCACCTCTACAGGGCATGCCTGCAGCGGGGTACCACCTACGCCCAGGTCGCCGGCAGGGGCAATGCGGGGCCAGCCCCCCCGGAGGAGAGGAAGGCACTAGGGCCCTGCAAGGACCCCACTAATGTGCAGGAGGGCCAGGTCATGCAGGAGGGCCCAGCCCCACAGGATGGGCCCGAGGCCAGCAAAGCGCTCCTCCAGGCTCCGCTTCCCCCCCCACCCCCCACCCCCCCGACAACCCGGAGTCGATGGAGGTGGCGACAGGCGACCCAGGGGAGTGGACGACGGTCTGGAAAGCGAGGAGGAAGGTGCGTCGGCGAACCCAGGAGCCGCAACCATCAGGCGGGAAAAGGCAGCTACAGGGGGGCTTTCAGAGCTCCTCTGACAAAGGAGATTCGGAGGTGGCCCGTCCAAAGCAGAAGCTAAAGATCTCAAGGGAGAAGGAAAGCAGCACCCCGCTTCCAGGTGACGGGAGGCGTCCTGAGGCTCCCTCCGAAACCCAGCCACACACTGCTGGGGCCCTGGAGGGGCGCCCGGAACTTCCAGGCGGGAAGGAGGAAACAGCGTGTCCCCAGCCTGACCCAGAGCTGGACTCTCCTGCCTCTGTACCCCCAACAGGGGGATGCCACCCGGAAGGCAGCACGAACGGTTTCCTCAGCTCGGAGAGCGTCCAGCAGTTAGCCTGGGCAATAGGCATGAAGGGACAGATGGAGGGGCTGGACCTTGGACTTGGGGAGGGTACTGCGGTCACTGCCCACAATGGGGGTATGAGTTGTGAGCATTAATGTGCGCAGCGTCAAGTCCACCGCGAGATGTGTGTCCACGTTGGCCTACGTGACCACCGTCAAGGCGGACCTCCTGTTTCTGCAGGAGTGCGGGATACCGCACCTCAGCAGGTACGGGAAATGGTCCGGCGCCTGGACCTGTGGGCCTTCGATCTGGTCGGGGGGGTAACGACTGTCGCTCCTCGGGCCTAGCTATTCTGCTGCGGGGGCGCAACTTCACCATCTCTCAAGTTCAGGAGGTGGTGGGGGGGCGCCTCCTAGTGGCTGACATCACCTACAGGAACGCTCCCCCGAGGCTGATCAAAGTGTTCACCCTAGCGGTACGGAGTGAGCGGTTGGCCGTCCTGCAGCGGCTTCCACCCCTGCTGGCTACATCCAGGCAGGTCATCCTAGGCGGAGACTTCAACTGCATCATCGATGCAGATGGAAGATCCAGCGTGGGGACAGCGGGTGGGGGGAGTCAACTGGACGTCACGTCCAGATTCCTGATGGGCACGGTGAAAGACGCCAAGCTGCTTGACGTCTTCAGCACCCCTGCAGATTGAGCGCAGCAGAGGTACACCTGGTCGCGGCCAGACGGGTCTATCCGCTCAAGGATAGACTTCCTGTTTGTCACACGGACGTTCTCAGTCAGGTCCACCAGCATTGAGCCGGTGTTCTTCTCTGACCACTGCCTCCTGCTGGCTGACTGTCACTTACAGGACGACCAGCCGGCCGGCAAGGGGACGTGGAAGCTCAACACGACTCTGTTGACTCCAGAGAACGTTGAGGAGCTTAAGAGGGAGTACGCCGGTTAGAGAACCGTGAAACCCCTCTTTGAGTCTCCGGGCGACTGGTGGGAGACAGTGAAGGAGAACATGAAGAGGTTCTTTGTCCTCAAGTGTGTTCGGAAGGCGAGAGAGAGGCGGGGAAAGCTGTCACGACTCCAGAAAAGGGTGCAGAACCTGCTCCTTCTGCAGTTGATGGGGGTCGATGTCATGGAGGACCTCCGCAAAGTGAGGGGCCAGCAAGCCTCGCTCTTCGCCGCGGAGGCCTCCAGGATAATCTTCCGGTCCAGGGTCCACTCCATGGAGCAGGACGAGACGTGCTCGCGTTTCTTCTTTAAGAAGGTGCACAAAGAGAGCTCTGTGCTTAGCCGGCTGAAGGAGGGCAACGGCTCGGTGACGTCGTCTTGGCCCGACATTTTGAGGATCAGCAGATCCTTCTCTGCCGGACTGTACGACACGAAGCCCACGGACGGCACAGCCTCCAAGTCGTTCCTGTTGTCTATCACGGCGGTCTTAGACGACGGCACGAGGGAGTGGCTGGACCAGTCGATATCCCTGGATGAGCTGACCAGATCCCTCAAGTCCTTGGAAAAGAATAAGACTCCCGGGAGCGACGGCTTACCGGTCGAGCTGTATTCCGCTCTGTGGGACCTGGTTGGCCAGGACCTGCTGGAGGTGTACGATAGTGCGCTTCGGGCAGGGGAAATGTGCAAGTCCATGCAGAAGGGCATCATCACCCTCATTTACAAGAGGAAGGGGGAGAGGGAAGAAATTAAGAATTGGCGTCCCATTTCACTATTGAACGTGGACTACAAAATCCTGGCCAAGGTCAAAGCCAACCGGGTCAGGTCTGTCCTGGAGTCGGTGATTCACCCTGACCAAACCTGTGCTGTGCCGGGCAGGAAGATCGCTGAGAGCCTCCCACTCATCAGGGATACAATCGCCTACGTACAGGACAGGCAGATGGACACCTGCCTTGTCAGCCTGGACCAGGAAAAGGCCTTCGACAGGGTCTCTCATGCTTACATGAGGGTCGTCCTCTCCAAATTGGGGTTCGGGGAGGGCATCCGCAATTGGATCCGGCTGCTCTACACCAACATCGTTAGCGCAGTCTCGATCAACGGGTGGGAATCGGACAGTTTTGCCATCACATCTGGAGTCAGGCAGGGCTGCCCGCTCTCTCCTGCCTTGTTCGTGTGCTGTGTGGAGCCCTTTGCCGCATCCATCAGGAAGGACGTGAGCCTGAAGGGCGTGACTATCCCAGGCAGCGGAGGCCTTCAGGTCAAGACCTCCCTGTACATGGACGATGTCGCCGTCTTCTGCACCGATCGTCGGTCGGTGAGTAGGCTGTTGGACATCTGCGGCCAGTTTGAACTGGCCTCGGGTGCCAAAGTCAATAGGGGTAAGAGTGAGGTCATGTTCTTCAGGAACTGGGACGACCGCTCCTTCATCCCCTTCACCGTCAGGACAGACTACCTGAACGTGCTGGGTGTTTGGTTCGGTGGATCTGGGGCATGCACTAAGATTTGGGAGGAGCATATCACCAAACTGAAGCAGAAGCTGGGCAGGTGGATGCTCTGGTCCCTCTCCATCGCGGGTAAGAACCTGGTTGTCAGGTGCGAGTGGCTTTCGGTACTGTTGTATGTGGCGCAGGCCTGGCCTATTCCCTGGACTTGCGCTGCTGCGGTCACCCAGGCTATCTTACAGTTCATTTGGGGGTCGAGGATGGACTGGATCCCCAGGGAGACCACGTACAAAGACCTGGAAAATGGGGGAAAGGGCGTACCGAACGCCACCCTCGCCCTGACGGCTACCTTTGTGTGTGGCTGCATCAAGCTGTGCGTAGATCCTCAGTATGCAAACACCAAGTGTCACTACTTACTGAGGTTCTACCTGTCCCCGGTGTTGCGAAGGATGGGCCTGGCCTCGTTGCTGTGGAACGCTCCGAGTAGTTGGACCGTCCCGTACCACCTGTCCTTTGCGGCGAAATTTTTGAAAGGAAACACCTTTGACCACAAGGCTGTCAAGCAGTGGTTAGCACGTAATATCCTCGAGATCCTTTGGGAAAAGGAGAGGGTGGATCCTGTCGTGTGGTTCCCCATGCAGACTGCCAAAGTCGTTTGGCAGAATGCCTCATTGCCAGAACTTTCAAACAAGCACAAGGACATTGCTTGGCTGGCGGTGAGAGGGGCTCTGCCAGTGAGATCCTTTATGCATGCCCGGAATCTCTGCGCCACCGCATGCTGCCCTTGAGGCGGCTGCGGGGGGGACGAGACTGTCGATCACCTCCTTCTGGAGTGTACCTATGCGCAGGAGGTCTGGAGGGGGATGCAGTAGTATTTGTCGAGGTTCGTCCCGAGCAGCTCCGTGACGCGGGACTCCGTGCTCTATGGGCTGTGTCCCGGGACGCACACCGAGACCAACATCAACTGCGCCTGGAGGACCATCAATGCGGTGAAAGATGCTCTTTCGTCTGCCTGCAACTTGCTGGTCTGCCAGCTGAAAGAACTGACCCCGACCGAGTGTTGCAGACTGGCGCACTCCAAGGTCCAGGACTTTGTGCTGAGGAACGCGCTAAAGCTTGGGGCAGACGCCGCCAAGGCGCGGTGGGGAAGACCACCGTATGAAACCCCTCGTCCAGAATGGAAAAAAGGGCCCTATCTGGTAACTGGGCCTTCCCCAACTGGTCAGGGGGCCAACGGGGACTGTGCCGGGTGATGACTGCCGGGGTATTTTCTTTGCTTTGTTTTTTTTTCCTTTACTTGGTGTATGTACCCGCTGGGTAACCCAGAGCGGCTTGCATGAATGGGTAGGTGTATAAATATGTTTTATTTTTTGTACATTCTAATGAATAAAGTAAATTTTTTCAAATGAAAAAAAGGTGACGAAACGTCTGAAAACTAACCTGCCAGCTCGGCGAGCAAACTCACATCCAGAATCTCAACCTGAGCTACAAATCTTCTCAAAACGAGAAGTGATAAAGGCTGGTATATGGGACCCTAGCAGTAACAACCCAGTAGGGTGGGGCATGAAGGAAGAAATAATGAGAGTTGGTTTTGTGAATGTTCAAACAATCTGAGTTCATTGAGGAAACAACAAATGGATAAAGGAAGCTTGTTGATGTCTTGTACTTAAATTTCTAGAAGGTATTTGATAAGGTGCTATATCAAAGAAAGTAAAAACACATGGTGTAAGTTGTAGCGTGTCAGCACAGATACAACATTACCTGCCAATAGGAAGCAATACATAGATGTGAATAGGTCTTTTCAGATTGGCAAAACATAATGAGTAGTATGCCACAGGGATAAGTGCTGTGACGTCCACTGTTTAAAATTTATATCCATGACTTTTGAAGGGACAAGAGATATGGTTGCCAAATTTATTGTTGACACAAAGATAGTTAGTAAGATGAATTACAATGAGGAAACAAATAGCTTACAAAAAATGGTAATGATACATTAAATGAGTGGGAAAAGACACATAACAAGTAAAGTTCAACATTGGAAATTGTGAAATTATCCATCATGGTAGTAAGAATAATAAAGAAACATTATCTAAATAGTGAGACAATGCAGAACTCAGAGATGCAGGGGGACCTGGGCGACTTTGAGCATGGATCGCAAAACATGAGTAATAAAGGAACGGTAAGTAATCAGGAAAGCTAAAACAATTTTTTTTAAAAAATCATTCGCAGGATGAGGGTGTCTTTGGCTAGGCCAGCATTTATTGCCCATTCCCAACTGCCTTCTGGGCAATTAGGAGTCAATTACATTGCTGTGGGTCTGATGTCACAAGGAGACCAGACCAGGTAAGGATGACAGATTTCCTTCCCTAAAGTTGGACAGATAAGGCTTATATCCAAGGAGCAAGTTGACTGAAACAACTAAAATCCCAAGCAGATCCCACAGTGTAGATGTGGGAGGCTGTTTCCTCTAATGGGAGAAGCTAGAACTACGAGTCACCTTTAAAAATCAGGGGTGCCAATTTAAAACCATGAGTGGATAAATTTCTTTTTCTCAGAGGATGGAATTCTTGTCCTAAAAAGGTGGTGAAAACAACCCTTCAATACTTTTAAGGCAGAGGTGGTAATAATCTTGATTAGCAAGAAGTTGAAAGATTATAGGGAGTATTGGAATCTGGATTTGAGATTACAATCAGATCAGTTATGATATTATTGAATGGTGTAGCAAGCTCAAAAGGGATGTAGGGCCTATTCCTGCCCTTGATTTATAAATTAGTAACTGCAGGCCATAAACACAGTCTCCAAATTCACTTGCCTCAAACAAACAGGTCTTTTGTAAAGAATAGAAATTGACGAGGCAAGATAAACCGTGACAGAATATTATTGGAGATGCACTGATCGATTTTAAACAGGCTCAATTACTTTTGAAAGCTGTGCAATGAGTGTGATATCTTGGAAAACACATGCCTTAGTAGCTACATATCCTTTTCCAAACTTCCTTTTATTGTATAATGACATATTTTCTAACATTCTTCAATGTCCTGCCATATGTATTTTATTACATGGTTTATTATACACATAGTGCTTCATTTGAGGAAAAAAAGGAAGAGATTTTTACTTATATACTTGTTAAATTCATATACAAGGACAATGAAAGTGATTTGGAAGTCTTATTTGAAAATAAATTGAAGTTAACTCAAAAATATTTGGTGGCATTAGAAGAAGCAATTAGATATTATAGCAACTGAATAGGTCAATTGAGACAAAAGTACAATTCTGTTTTTGAGAAATCATTAGTTCAGTTAGATTACAGTGCCTTGTTCTGGCTGACCTAATACCACAAGTTATTGAGAGGATATAGAAATGAGCAGTCCGAATAATGAAAAGGATGAAGGAACTTGAACCAGAGAAGAGATCATATACATTGGTCACGTTCACAATGCAAAAGAAAAGAGAGAAAGACTTATGATTCCAATGTTAGGATTGTAAAAGGACTGGAGAGTAAAGCCAGCAATTTCATTTTGTCCAGAGCAGTAGAACCAGAAGACATGACCTACACTCAAAGGTTGCTAAGTTTAAAAACTACTTCCATTCCTAATACAGGTAACATAAACATGGGGTTCTACCCAAGCTGTCAGAATTCCTATCTGCTGCTTCCTAGCCAATGAGGTACTTTTGAGTAAAGTGGAAACAAAGACAAAGACATTCTGAATTCTGTTTCTTCCCACTGGACCAATAGATTAGTATGGTAAACATTCCTTCAAGGGCCCATTTGCCAGAACAATTCCGAGGGTGAATATGAAGGATTCTAGTTGACGAGCTGGCAAATTTCAACATGATCTGGCCTACATTGTTCTCTCAATCAACACCATTAAACAGAAGATTAATTGGTCATTAATCTCAATATTGGAACAGACTGCCTGCTGGGTTTGCATATATTATAGTTACTACATTATGTAAGATAATCATTTAAATCACACACTCTGGCTTGTCTTGATGTGACAATATGATATGTAATGTAAAGATTATTATTACACTATGAATAGGAGATATAATCCAAGAACAGCACTGCAGAGGATTTATGGCTTTCTCCCTCTGGATGTGGAATTTCTCACTGGTACATGGTATACCAGCTACCAGTCAAGGCTGAGAATACATCAGACTCATCTTAACGAAAATGGGAGTTAACTTCTTTACAGTTTTTGAATAGCTCGTGAAATTTTTGACACTTTGCTTTCTTCCCAAAATAAATGTACAGTGTATTTAATTTTTTAGATATGCTTCAGTTCTCAGTTCTTAAAGGGTCACACCCAAACATTTTTTCTTTACAGATGCTAATGGAACTGCTGAGTATTTTCAGTACTTTCTTTCATCTGTGGTGGGAGTAACAGGAAGCGTCAGGCTAGAACTTGTGACCTCCCAATCAGGCTTTTGTTACATTTCCTTAAATGACAGGCCCAAAACTATTTTTATGGTATGGTTTTCTTTAAAGTGATGAGCACAATGTTCCAGAATTATCTCAGGCTGCAAGGCCTTAAATCTATTGTATATACAAAATCAATTCAATGGGCAGATCTGTGACAACTGAACCATGAATATGATGATTTGAAGGTTCCATATTATGCCAGCACTGCATTTATTTATTGAGTTGTCAGAAAATTAGTGCTACGTTTTAACAGCAAACTAAACCTGCAGATAGATTTTTACAGCACAGTAAGTAGTCAGTTAGCCCATCAAACCCATGCTGGCCACCTGAATGAGCATCAACACAGTGTTTGAAATACTCCACAAATTCAGCAGCACTGTAAAAGTAACAGTTAATCTTTTGCGTTAGTAATGACCCTTCATCAGAATCGAGACAACTGACAGAACAGAAATACATAACAGAAAGGCCTGGAATAATAAAAAAACTAATGATGTTGATTTTTTACAGCATTATCTGTGGACTGGAAGAACACAAAGAACCAAACATGGCTGATGGTGATGAAGGGCTTGATGTACCTAACAGGTGAAGATTGAACAAGGGGGACAATCATAAATATACCACAAAAATGGGAGTAATTTTTAACCCTTACCCCTGACACATTCAGAGTGTGGGTTGGATTTGCAAAAATTTTAAATCTGATTGTAATCTACTGCAGCTGCAGATGCTTCTGGTTTAACCATGACTTTGATTGGTGAAATGATCTGTTCTGAAGAGGTAGGTCAATAAAAGAGAAGCTTACATTTTTTTGCACCTTTCTTGACCTCAGGATGCTCCAATGTGCTTTACAGCCAACAAAATATTTCTGAAGTGTAGTCACTGTTGCGTTACTGGATGGTATAGGTATAGAAATCAGGGAGGGGTCTGTGATGTACATGTTGTGGTTGGTTGTCTCACCAAGCTGCTTCATTGTTCTGCAGACGTTGCATTACCCTGCTGGGTAACATCATCAGTGCAGCCTCCGATGAAACACTGTTGTGTTTTCCTGCCTGGTTTTTAAACTCTCAAGTCCACTGAGCTAGATTACCTCACTTCTGGTTTACCTTCGTAGTGGAGTGTATATGGGGTTGAGTTCTACGTGCTTGTTTGATGGCTTTCTTCATGGAGTACCGGGCTTCTAGGAACTCCCGTGCCTGTCTCTGCTTCGCTTGTCCCAGGATCTTGGTGTTGTCCCAGTCGAATTGTTAGTTCTCCTTATCCATGTGGATAGACATGAGTAAGTATTGGTTGTATCTTTTTGTAGCTAATTGGTGTTCATGTATATTTGTTGTTAATTTCCTTCCTGTTTGTCCGATGCAGTGTTTGTCACAGTCTCTGCAGGAAATCTTATAGATGTCATTGGTCCCATCCATTGTGGGAAGTGGGTCTTTGGTTCGGGTGAGCAGTTGTTGTTGGGTTGATGTGGGTTTGTGTGCCACTCTGATGCCCAGAAGGAGTAGGAGTCTTGTGGTTAGTTCCGATGTGTTCCTAATGTAAGGTAGCATGATGAGTGTGTTGGACCGTGTAGTATCTTCCTGGTGTCGTTTGCGTAATAGGCTTCTTCTGACTCAGTTTTTTGGATATCCATTATCTTTGACACCTGGAAAAGGTACACTTCTTCTCAGTGTAGTTTGGTGCTGCTGCACTGTGTTGTTGGCTGCTTAAATAGTGTTCGCACACAGCTTTGTTTGTGTGTGTTAGGATGGTTACTGTTGAAGTTCAGTACCTGTCAGTATGTGTGGCTTTTCTGTATACTTTGGTTTGGAGTTCCCCATTTGTCCTGCATCCTACCATGATGCCCAGGAATTGGACCTGTTCACTCTTCTCCTCTCTGGTGAATTTTATTCCGGTGAGGGTGTTGTTTATTAGTTTGTGTGTCTCCCCCAGTTTGGTCTGTTTTAATGATGACAAAGGTGTCATCCACGTAGCGTATCCATAGTTTTGGTTGGGTTAGTGGTAGGGCCGTACTTTCTAACCTTGCATCACTGCCTCAGCTATAAGTCCCAAGTTAGGTGATCCCATGGGCGTCCCATTGATCTGTTCGTATGTTTGGCCATTGGAAGAGAAGTGGGTGGTGAGTAGGTCCAGTGGCTTCAGTATGCTGTCTGTGGACTTGGTTTCACCGGGGTCATGTTCTTGTTCTAGTAGTGCTGTCATTGTTTCCCTTGCTAGTGGTATGTCTATTGCTGTAAATAGAGCAGTGACAGCAAATGATACCTTGGTCTCATTGTCATCTATCCTTATGTCTTTGTTGGAATTGAGGAATTCTGGGCTGAGTGGATTGAGTGGGGTGACTTGTTGACTAGGTGTCCAAGTCTCCTTTGTAGTTCCTTGGCTAATCTGTGTGATGGCGTGCCTGGTAGGAATACTATGGGTCTAAGGGGTACTTCTGGTTTGTGTACTTTCGGGAGGCCACAGAATCGGGATGTGTTGGTTCCTTTGGGTTTCATTCTTAAGAAGTCTGTTTTGTTGACCTGTCTGGTCTGTTTGAGTCTTTTTAGCATGTAGAGGAATTTGTTGCCTAGTTGTGGTGTCGGGTCAGTCTGTAGTGGCTGGTATGTGTTCTCATTGGCTTGCAGTGCCTGTGCCTTGGAGATGTAGTCCCTTTTATTTAGTATTACTGTCATATGCCCTTTGTCTGTGGGTAGTATTGTGATGTTCTAGTCCATTTTCAGTCCTTCTAAGGCTTGCCTTTCCAATGTGTTGAGGATGTTGAGTTCGCTCCTCTTGGTCAGTGTTGGGATTACTGTCTGTCTTATGGTTTGTTGTGTTTCTTCATTGATGTTGTTGGTCCTCGGTGTGGCTTGCAGTGTGGCTAGGAATTCCGTTTTGTTGGCTTCTCTGTAGTTATAGTTAAGTCCTCGGGTCAGAATTGGCTTTTTCTGTGTCTGTCAGTTTCCTGTCAGAGGTTTCTTATCCAGGTGTCTGCTCTGTGGTTGTCGTTTTGGTGGGTAAGTGTGGCTAGCTTGTCCTGAAGGGTCTGCTTTTTCTTGGCCCTTGTGGTCTGTTGGTTGATTTTGATGGCTTCTTCCATACTGCTATCCAGTCCTGATTGGTAGCTTCCAGAAATGAAGTTTTTTGGCACATTATTTCTCTGTGGTATTTGTGCAGCCGGTTGTGGCGCATCGTTTACCCTCCCCTTATCATCTCGCAGCTGTTTTGTTCCGCTGTTTTGCAGGCTTCTCGGCTGTTGATGGGTGGTTTGTATCACATTGCGTAGTAATACCTGGTTCCTGAGGCATCCATGTGGGAAGTAGAGTTGTTTGCAGGTTGCGCTCTGACATTTGGTGTAGTTCTCACATTTTCTTGCCAATTTGACCTACACTCGTAGGTCTCTCAGGTTTTGGAGTAGACTTGTAGCTCTGGTTGTGGCTGTGGTGCGAACGCTATTTAAACGGGCAACAAAACACTACAGCAGCACAGAACTAAGCTGAGAAGAAGAAGAAGAATACCTCTTCCAGGTTTTCAAAGGTAATAGATATCCAAAAAACTGGGTTAGGAGATGTCTACACGAACAACACTAGACACATATTAGACACACTTATCACACTATCTTACATCAGGAACACATCAGAACTAACCATAAGACTCCTATGACCACTGGGCATCAGAGCGGCACACAAACCCACATCAACCCCACAACAACTGCTCACCCGAGCCAAAGACCCACGACCCACTATGGACGGGACCAATGTCATATATAAGATCCCCTGCAGAGACTGACAAACACTGCATCGGATAAACAGGAAGGAAATTAACAACAAGAGTACATGAACACCAACTGACTACAAAAAGACACGACCCATACTCACTCATCTCTATCCACAGGGATAAGGAGAACCACCAATTCAACTGGGACAAGGAAAGCAGTACAGGCATGGGATTCCCAGAAGCCTGATACTTCATAAAGAAAGCCATCAACAAACACATAGAACTCAACTCCACATACATTCCAATGCGTAAGGAAAACCAGAAGTGAGGTAATCCAGTTCAATTGACTCCAAAGTTTAAAAACCAGACTGGAAAACACAATGGCGCTTCATCGGAGGCTGCACTGATGTTGTTACCCAGTAGAGTAACGAAACGTCTGTGGAACAACAATGAGCCAGCTTGGCGAGCCAACCAACCACAACACCCACAACCTGAGTTACAATTCTACTCCAAAACATTAGTGATATGCATGATTCAATAAGTATTGAGAAGGAGGATATATTAGCAAATTTGGCACGCTTCAAAGTCGATAAATTCATGGGCCTAAAACGAGATGTATCCCAGGCTACTGTGGGAGGAAAGGGAGGAGACTTGAAGGGGCTTTGGCATCCATTTTCAAATTCTCTCTGGCTACAAAAGAGTGGTTCATGTGTGGAATGAACTTCCAGAGAAAGTGTTGGATACAGGTACTGTTACAACATTTATAAGGCATACAAATACATGAATAAGAAATGTTTGAAGAGATATGGGCCAAGCGCAGGCAGCTGGGACTAGTTTAGATTGGGATTATGGTTGGTGCAGACTAGTTGGACCAAAAGGTTTGTCTCTGTGCTGATTGACTATGATTGGAGGAAAGTTAATGTGCACTATTATTCAAGAGTGGTGGGGTAAAGTATAAAGCCATAGGTCTGAGAGTTTAATATCTTTAGTAGGATAACTATAGCAAAAATCTCTAAGGGGCAGAATTAATAATCACTTGGAGAGGCCAGGTTCAATTGAGGATAGTTAGCATGGCTTTGTTCAGGGCAGGTCATGTCTAATAATTTTGAATGAATTTTAGAATGTAGAACAGTACAGGCCCTTCGGCCCATGATGTTGTGCCAAACTTTTACCCTAAACCTAAGGTCTATCTAACCTCCACCCCTACCTTTATACTATCATCCGTATGCCTATCTAATAGCCGCTTAAATGCTCCTAAGGAGGCTGACTCCACTATCCTCTCCGGCAATGCATTCCACGTCCCTACCACTCTCTGAGTAAAGAACCTACCTCTAACATCTCCCCTATATCTACTCCCACTCACTTTAAAACCATGCCCCCTTGTAATAGCTACCTCCACCCTAGGAAAAAGTGTCTGGCTCTCCATTCTATCGACACTTCTGATCATTTTGTATACCTCTATCAAGTCAGCTCTCATCCTTTGTTATTCTAAAATGAAAAGCCCGAGCTCTCTCAACATTTCCTCATAAGACCTTCCCTCCATTCCAGGCAACATCCTGGTAAATCTTCTCTGCGCCTTTAACAATGCTTCCACATCTTTCCTGTGATGAGGCGAGCAGAACTGGACACAATACTCCAGATGTGGTCGAACCAGGCTTTTGTATAACTTCACGGCTCTTGAACTCAATCCCTCTATTAATGAAAGCTAACACACCATACGCCTTCTTAACAACTCTATCCAACTGGGTAACAAAGTGTGGAGCTGGATGAACACAGCAGGCCAAGCAGCATCTTAGAAGCACAAAAGCTGATGTTTTGGGCCTAGACCCTTCATCAGAAAAGGGGGATGGAGAGAGGATTCTGAAATAAATAGGGAGAGAGGGGGAGTCGGACCGAAGATGGATAGAGATCCCCTGAGGTTGGTCTGGAAGGAGGAGGGTAACTTCTTCAGGCTAGGCATCCTGGAAGAGGATTTGCAGTGAGGTTAAAATTGTGATCAGAGATAATGGGAACTGCAGATGCTGGAGAATCCGAGATAACAAAGTGTTCACAAAGTATCCACCTGGGTGGCAGCTTTCAGGGAACTTCAGACATGAACCCTAAGATCCCTCTGTTCCTCCATACCATCAAGAATCTTTCCATTAACCCTGAATTCTGCTTTCAAGTTTGTCCTTCCAAAATGAGTCACCTCACAGGGTTAAATTCCATCTGCCACTTCTCAGCCCAGCTCTGCATCCTATCAATGTCCCTTTGTAAGTTAGAACAACCCTCCACACTGTCCACAACTTGAGCCACCTTCGTATCATCCGCGAATTTACTAATCCACCCTTCCACTCCTTCATCCAAATCATTTAGAAAAATCACAGATACAAGAGGACCCAGAACAGATCTTTGTGGTGCACCATGGAATTTTCCGACAAGGTGTGAGATGTGGGTTGTGAGTTGATGTGGTTTACATGCACCTCAGTAAGGCTTTTGGCAAGGTTTTGCATTGTAGGCTTGCTAAGAAGTTAAGAGCTCATGGGATCCAGGGCAATTTGACAAATTGGATCCAAAATTGTCTAAAAAATAGGAAACAGAGGGTGTTTTTGTGACTGGAGGTCTGTGTCCAGTGGCATACCACAGGGTTCAGGGTTGGGTCCCTTGCTATTTGTTCTGTACATTAATGATCCTGACATGATTGCAG
This sequence comes from Stegostoma tigrinum, assembly GCF_030684315.1. Taxonomy (NCBI): domain Eukaryota; kingdom Metazoa; phylum Chordata; class Chondrichthyes; order Orectolobiformes; family Stegostomatidae; genus Stegostoma; species Stegostoma tigrinum. The sequence goes on from NC_081375.1 coordinate 8,448,615, forward strand.
GAGATACAATCAGTAATTTTGTAGATGATACACAAAATGGTGATCGGATAGGCTGAACAAAAGGTAATGGAATATAATTCTCAAAAGTATGAAGTGATGTATTTTTGGACAACTGATGTGGGGATATGTTAGGGGTGTGGGTCTGCGTGGGATGATCTCAAAAGGGTTAGTGCAGACTCAGTTGGCCAAATCGTCTCTTCCTGCACTGTAGCGATTCTATGTTTCTTGAAGACAACAGGACAGGTACATAAGAATGCATTTCGGATAATTGCCTTTATTGGTCAAGACAGTGAATACAAGAGCACGGAATTATGATGGCACTAAGGCTGGAGTACAGTGTGCAGTTCTGGCTGCCCATTATATTGCATGTGAGAGGATGCAGAGGAGATTCAGGACATTGCCTGGGCTGGAGTGTTTCAGTATGAAGAGAGACTAGATAGGCTGAAATTGTACTTCCTTAGAGCACAGAAAGCTGACAGGGTCCTGATTGAGGTGAAAACAGTTCTGAGCAGCATAGACAGGGTAGATAGGGAGAAACTACTATATAGTAGAGGGGTCAAGAACCAGGAGACAGTTTTAAGGTAAGGAGCAGAATGTTTAGAGGGAATTTGAGGGGGGAGAAAGAATTTCACCTACAGCATTATGGGTATCACTGCCCGAAAGAGTGGTTGAGGCAGGAATCTGCAAGACATTTAAGAAGTGTGTAGATAAGCACTTGAAATACCACAGCAGACAAGGCTTTGGGCTAGTGTTGGAAAATGGGATTAGAGTAGACGTGTGTTTAATGACTAGTATTTACACGGGAAGTTCCCACAAACAGTAGTATGAAAATGACCTGATAGACTGTTTCAGTGATGTTGATAAATATCGACTTCAATAACTCCTTTGCTTTTATTTAAAATAAAGCCATAGGATCCTTTAAAGATGATTTTGGTGTTATTCAACAGGAAAGGAAATGTTGGCTAACTTGACCGATGTTATTGGTTTGATATAAAAGTTGAAAGCACATTGATGTTACACATGATTTCTTTATTGCCTGTCATATGTTTAGGATCAGGAATACATTGCCAGAGAGTGCGGTGGAAACAGATTCCATTGTGGCTTTCAAAAGAAAATTGGGTAATTATCTGAAGAGGAAATTTGCAGGGAAAAGGTGGGAGAATTAGACAAGGTAAGTTGCTCTTTCAGAAAGCCTCACAGGCAAAATAGGTAAAATGGCTTCTTTGGAGATGCAATCATTCTGTGAAATTATGGTTAATTATTTTGGAGCAACATGGCTGCAATGGGGACATACACTTTTTGGTATCATATTTTCAGATTTTTCACAGAATTCTAAGCTTCTGTAAAAAAAAAACAAACAGAACTATCTTCCATTTGTTCCAGAGAATAGCTTAAAGCTCTCCCTTTATTACTCATTTATTTTTTAAAATCAGAAACAGGAATTACTGTCACAGAGTTGGACATATTTTGACTACCTCTGACTGTAGAACTTTCTTTTCTAAATAATCTCCTCTCAGATTTGCTTCAACGTGATTTGAAATGTTTGAAGGTCAGATAATATGTTGGTTGGGCTTTATCTCTCCCATTTCACAAAGATTTATAGTCACAATGGAAAGGGAATATTCAGTTACCTTCAGCTATACACAGAATAATAATACCAAAATGTTGAATGTTTAGTAATAAATAAATCACAAGCTTCTTGGCAAGAAAGTTTTGGATTTAGACTTGTATGTGTAATAGTTAATGATTTAAAACATGTAGTTTCTACATAAGCTAGCCTTTTCCAAATGATGCTTCTTTTCTGTCCCACATTCGACAGATCATCAGCTCATGATTAGAAAAAAATTCTAATCATTACCTCCAATTATCTCGTGATATATTCAAAATACTGGGATAGAGTTTACATAAACTTTGCCAAGTCTGTGAGCATTATTCATTCTTGAGGTCAGAAAATGTTTTATAGAAGTCAAATTTAACTATGTGAGGCATCTTGCCCCCTCTCTCTCATTGAGAAGCAGAAAAATGAATTGCAGCGCTTCCGCTACAATTCTGATTAGCTAAATCTATACAGTGCTGGGGAAGGAATTAAACCTGCCACCTACCTCCCCATCCACAGGACTCACTGATTCCCTCAGCTACCTGGAGTTTATGTCCTCACACCTTGCTTCCTATAAAGGCTTCATTCCATTCTCTCACAGTTTCTCCATCTCTGTTGGATCCATTCCAATGATATCAACTTCTACAAAGAGGCCACTGAAGTTTCCTCAAACAAGATTCCCTGTAGTTGATAGGACCCTTGGCTGTGTCCAACCCATTTCCCACACTTCGGACCTCACCCCTTCTCTTCCCTCTCACACCAGTAGGGTCCCCCTGTTCACAATGTGGTGTCCTCTACATTTCAGAGACGAATCTGTGAACTAATTTATTTGTTTTGATACAACTACTACATAGATTCCAGAATAATGGCATGTTTTCTTACGGTTGGTGATACTGTTTATTAGAAATTAATATTTAGGCTTTCCCAAACAGTAAGTCTGAAGAAGAGTCTAGACTTGAAACATCAGCCTTCCTGCTCCTCCTCTGATGCTGCTTGGCCTGCCGTGTTCATCCAGCTCTACACCTTGTTATCTCTGGAAATTACTGATTGGTAAAGACTCACACAATTTACGTTGTCAGTTGTCTAATGACTTCTAAACCAGAATTCCCAAATTGTTGGTTGTGACCCCCAGTGCTGTTTGCAGACATCATGTTTGGGGTGACATACTCCCCCTCTGCTGAAACAGAAATGCTGACTGCAGAGGTGAGATTCTGGTGGAACATCCTGAATTTAGTGGATACCTATTATCAAACAACAGTAGGTCATATGGCTGAACTAGGAAGAGCAGCAGATTCAAGCTGCACTGTGTTTATGCTCCTGTCTACCAGTTAAGTGGGACCCTCACCCTAGGAGGGCAGGATAATGACTCTACTTCACAGCAACTAGCAACATGAGGTAAAAAAAAGGGGGAAAAAAAAGGAGAGAGGGGTTGCTGAGTGAGTTAATGGGAAAGGGGTAACTAGGAGGATGGGTTTGCTGATTTGGAACAGGCTGCTTACTGAGTTAAAGTGGAGGAAGAAGGTGACAGAGGGAGTGATTATGAATGAATTGCCGAGAGGGAGGTGAAAAGAGGGCTGCTGAGTGGGAGGAGGGATGTTCAGAAGAGAGCCTTGCAAGTGAGGGTGTAAGGGGCAGGAGTTTTGAGAAGAGAGCCTGCTGCCTGCATAGAGTAAGGGGAAATTGGGAAGATGAGCTGGTGCATGTATACAGTGGGAGGAAGGGGTTTGGAAGATAGGAATGTGTGTGCTGGAGGACAGTATTCTCTAGAGTTTCAAAGAATGATAAGTAACCTAAGTGACATACAAAATACTTGAAGAGATGGATAGTGTAGTTGCAAGTCAGATACTTTCCCCTAACTGGCAGTCTACAACCCAGGGAGCACAATATAAAAATAAGGGGATGTCACTGAGAGCTGAGATGAGGAGAGTTTTTTTATGCAGGGTATGAATCATTGGAATTCCCTACCTCAGAGAAATGTATGTTTAAAGTAGATACAGACGGATTTCACATTACCAGTTGTGGAAAGAACTATGGAGAAAGTATGAGCAAAAGGCATATAAATGGCAGAGTAGGCCTGCCAGGCTGAATGGCCTAACTTCTGTTCCTCTGATTAGGAAGAACAGTGATGTTTGTGTGGGATTTGCAGGAGAGGGTCTTCACTGAATCTTCTGCCACCAGGCAACATGAAAAACTTTGCTGAAACCCCTACTTGAGTATATAAAACAATATTTTTATAAAGTACATTAAATATTCCAATTTATATTCATATGTATTTATCATATGTTGTTTCATAGTATGTTAACTTTAATTATGTACTGAATGGTACAATATTGCTTTATTGTTATTGTGTATTTCTTGGTGTCTTGGTTCATAAGAATTTCCAAGTGTTAAGATGTTGTCAAATTAGCCAATGATTTCAGAAACACTGTTTCAAACAGTCAACTCACATAATATACAGTAGGCTTTTTTCAGAGCCAGTTACCTAGCAAGGGCCAATTTGTGCCCTATTTGACAATCTTCACAATTCCAGGATGGAGCTGACTCTACATGGCCCTGCTAAGAATGTTCGTAGCTGGGAGTGCACAAAATAGGGTGGGTGTCCAGGCTACAAGCTTCCCAACCACCTGTTAAACAATTCCCATAATATGAGGGAGTGGTTCACACACCACATTTGAGTAAATACTTATGAATCAATTTAATTGTTAAAAGCTCAGTAAATTCTGAGCTCAATATTATGCCGTCCACATCTTGGTAGAATTGTAATGGTCAAGCAGGCAGTGCGCAGCCTCTTTTCTTATCAAAAGAAAAAAGGTTTTGAAAGTATGTAAAAGAAAGTTCTGTCTTCAGAGTTGCCCTCAGGACAACAATTCAGAAAACAGATTCACCATCTCCCACCCAAAAAAACCAAAGGATGCTTGAACACTCACATTTCAATGTCTCTAACTTATCTGGTTCTGGATCTGTTGGGACCTTCATCCTGGGGCTGCTTGCAACGTCTTGGGTGTTGCTGGAACTGTTAGAAGAAGTATCAGCCAATTGACTGGCTGGTAGCACCACTGGGTAAAACTTTGTCTCACTGAGGATCGGAAGTCCAACTGTATCAATTTAGCCCACGCACAGCATGGTGTGGCTGAGAGGCAGGTTTTTTTTATTGGTCTATTGTGACTTTCTTTTTGGAAGAGAGGTGGGCCAGATGTTCATGTTACTCAGTGGATGTCACTCAGTCACCACCAATTAAGTTCTGCTCCAATTTGCAGACAAAGATTATTGTGACACTTGAGTTCACCTTGCTAGCAATGGTTCTAATGTTGTCTGTTAGTCAGCAGTGAAAATGGCCTAAAGACTAGCTCAACACACACACGCACTTCTAAATGGGACTGACATTGAACAGATCTAGCAACTCAAGACTAGGCATTCCTGAGACCATAAAGGTACAGGAACAGAATCAGGCCATTCAGCCCACTCTGTTATTCTTTGATGGCTATTATATTTCTAAGTCCTATTCTCCTGCCTTCTCCCTGTAACCCTTGAAGCTTTTACTTAACAAGAGCCTATCTACCTCTGTCTTAAATACACTCAATGATTTAGCCTTCACAGTCTTTTGCAGTAATGAGTTCCACAGATTCATCATCCTCTGGCTGAAGAAATTCCTCCTCCTGAGTTCTAAAGGGCTGTCCCTTCACTCTGAAGCTGTGCCTTTGAGTCCTAGCTTCTCCTACTAGTGGAAACATCTTCCCCGTTTCCACTCAATCCAGGTGCCTCTATTTTGTAAGTTTAACTCAGCTCCACCTTCTCGTTAGTGATGGTCACTTCACTCACCTCTTCTCCCTGACTATCATCATGTTTTGGTATGCTGCTGGTGTCTTCCACTGTAAAACTGTCAGCAGCAGACTTGTAGAATGTGTTGGAATACAAACTCATGGGCTGGCATATCCCCCATTCTATTATTACTGTCAAGCCAGGGGATCAATCGTGGTTTTGTGGAGTATGCAGAGTTCAGAATTCAACAGCAGTGCCAGGCACACCTAAAACTGAGACATTAGCCTGGTGAAGCTACAAAACATAGGAACAGAGGAATGGGAGCCCCTTGAGCCTGTTCAGCCATGCAGTGAGATCATGGTTGATCTTTGGCCTAAATGTATTTACCTACTTTTAGCCCATATCCTTTTCCTTACAGCAGTGATCTCTCAGATTTAAAATTAACAAAGCCAGCATCCACTCCGTTTGAGAAAGAGTGTTCCAAACATTCACGGTCCTTTGTGTGTAGAAGCATTTTGTAACATCCCCTGAACAGTCTGACACTAACTTTTAGCCAATGCTCCTTAGTTCTAGAATCCCTAACCCATGTAACCAGTTTATCTTTATCCACCCTATCTTGAAGACTTCTATCAGATCCTCCTCTAAACCTTCCAAAGTTTAGAAAAAGTAGGCCTAATTTACATAATCACTTGTCATAACTTAACTGCTGAAGACCATAAAATCACAAGATATAGGAGCACAATTAGGCCATTCAACCCACTGAGTCTCCTTCACCATTTGATCACAGGTGATATGCTTTTCAACCTCATTCTACTAACCTTTGATCCCCTGATTAATTAAGCCTCTATCGCTGTCTTAAATAAACTCAAAGAATTGGCCTCATTCTGTGGCAATGAGTTACATGGATTCACTACTCTCTAGCTGAAGACATTCATCCTCATCTCAATTCTAAAAAGGTCATTTCTTTACTGAGGCTGTGCCCTTGTGTCAATCTCTCCTGCTAATGTAAGCATCTCCATGTCCACTCTATTCAGGCCTCTCAGTATTCTAAGTTTCCATGAGATCCCCCTTCATCTTTCAAAACTACATAGTGTACAGATTCAGAGTCCTCAACTACTTCTCATATGAGAAGCCCCTCATTCCAGGGATCACTTCTCTGGATCCCCTTCTGAGGCCAGCACATCCTGCCTTAGTTGCGAGGCCCAAAACTACTCAATACCCCAAATGTGCTCTGACCAGAGCTTTATACAGCCTCAGCAGTACATCCCTGCTCTTGTTTTCTGAAGTCCAGGTATCATTTTTGTAAACTTATGGTGTACTCTCTCAAAAGGCCATTTTTTTCCTCTTAAGACATGGGTCTACAGAGCTATGTGCATGTCAAATAGCACAAGCAGCAACTGATGGACAGAACCAAGTGATCCCACAAACAATGGATTAGATCTAAAAACTTTGTGTTCCTGCCAGATCCAATTATGAATGGTGGCAGACACTTAAACTCCCTGGACGAGGAAGCTCCATGAATATGCCCACCCTCCATATTGAGGCTTCAACATCAATAGCATCAGTGTAAAACAGCCTGAAGCATTCTTCAGCCAGAAATACTGAGGATGATCCATCTTGGCTCTTCCAGAAGTCCCCCGTGTCACAATAACAGTCTTCAGCCAATTCAATTCAGTCCATGTGACATCAAGAAATGTTTGAAAGCACTGAATACTGAAATCTATTGGCCCTGACAGCATTTCAGCAATAATACTGAAGAGCAGTGGTCCAGGACTTGCTGCGCGCCTAGCCAAGCTGTTTCAGTACAGCTAAAACATTGGCATCTATCCAACGTGGAAAATTGCTCAGGTATGTGCTGCAAAACAAAAAATAAGCTGAACAAATCCAAACTGGCCAATTACCAATTTATCAATCAATGAAGTGACGAAAGGTATCACCAACAGTAAAATATAGCAGCACCTGCTCAGCAATAACTGGTCTACTGATTCAAACGTGGACAAATGACTTGCATTCTAGAGGTGAGGCGAGAATGACTACCCTTGACATGAAAGCCACATTTGACCGAGTGTGGCATCAAGGAGCCCAAGCAAACTGGAGTCAATGAGATTTGGGGTGGTGGGGGGCAGGAAATCTCTCTGTTTGGAGTCACACCCATCAAAAGAGAAGATGGTTGTGGTTGTTGAATGTTAGTTATCTCAACGCCGGAACACCTTTGAAGGAGTTTCTCAGGCTAAATCTTGGTGAAGATTTGCATTAGTGCCAGAAGGAATTACTCAGGAAGATACCCTCTGAGTTTAAGTGAAAACAAGTGTCTAGCAGAAGGTTGTGAAGATGCAGATTGGCAGTCAGGGTGAAGATTTATACTGGTGCAGTGACCACTACCACAAGGAGAATCAGTGGAACTTCAGCTACTCGATATATGTCAATGTTACGGTGGAGGAATCATAATGTAACATCGCGAAGTCTGCAGATGATACCAGTTGGGTGGGAGAGTGAACTGTGACAAGGATGCAGAGATCCTTCAGCATGATTTGGACAGGTTGGGTGATTGGGCAAATCAGTGCAGATGCAGTATAATTTGGATAAATATGAGTTTATTCACTTTGGAAGCAAAAACAAGGCAGCAGATCACTACATGAATGGCTGTAAATTGGGAGAGGGGAGTGTGTGGTGGGACCTGGGTGTCCTTGTGCACCAGTTGCTGAAGGTAAGCATGCAGGTGCAACAGGTGGTAAAGAAGGCAAATGGTATGTTGGACTTCATTGCCAGAGGTAGAGTATAGGATCAGGGATGTATTGCAGTTATAAAGGGCCTTGTTAAGGCCACACCTGGAATGGTGTACAGTTTTGGTCTCCATTTCTGAGGAAGGATGCTCTTGCTCTTAAGGGAGTTCAATAAAGGTTTACCAGGCTGATTCCGGGCACAGCTGGACTGATGTATGAGGAGAGATTAACTAGGCTAGTATTGTTTTCACTGGAGTTCAGACAGATGAGAGGGGATCTCATACAGATTTGTAAAATTCTGACAGGACTAGATGCAGGGAAGATGTTCCTGATGGTGGGTGTCCCCAGAACTGGGGGTCACAGACTGATGATTTGGGGTAGATGATTTAGGATGGAGGTGAGGACACATTGCTTCACCCAAAAGAGCAGTGAGCCTGTGGAATTCATTACCACAAGTAGTTGATGCTAAAACACTGAATGTTTTCAAGAGATATAGCACTTGGGGTGAACAGGATCAAAGGTTATCAGGAGAAAGCAGAATTAGGCTGTTGATTTGGACAATCAGCCATGATTGTGATGAATGGTGGAGCAGGCTCAAAGGGCCAAATGGCCTCCTCCTGCTCCTTTCTTCTGTGTTTCTATCTTTAGGCTTGTGTCCTAGGTCCAACCATCTTTAGTTACTACATCAATGACCTTCCTCCATCCTCAGGTCAGGATGGAGATGTTTGCCGAAGATTGCATGACTTTCAGCACAATTCACAACTCCTCAGATACTGAAGCAGTTCACATCCTAAGTACAACAAGTCCTGAAAAATATCTACGCTTAGGGTGAAAAGTGGCAAGTATTTCTGAAGAAGGGTCCTAATCTGAAATGCCAACTTTCCTGCTCCTCTGATGCTGCCTGACCTGCTGTGTTCCTCCAGCTCCGCACTGTAATGCCTCTGACTTCAGCATCTGCGGTTCTTGCTATCTAAGTAACACTTGCCTCTGAGCAATGATCATCATTAACAAGAGAGAATTGTCACCATTATCCCCTAACATCCAATGGTGTTACCATCACTGAGTCCCCTGCTGTCAACATCGTAGGGGGTCACCATTGGCTAGAAGCTGAACTGGATAAGCAACATAAAAACTGTGGCTACAAATCTATGTCAGAGGCTAGGAAGCCTGCAGCAACTAACTCACCTCCTGACTCCCCCAAAGCTTGTCTATCTATAAGGCACAAGTCAGGAGCGTGACAGATCACTCCAGTTGACTGGTTGACTGTAATTCCAGCAACACTCAAAAAGCTTGACATCTTCCACGCCAAAGTAACCTGCTTGATTGGCACCACATCTGTAAACATCCACTCAGTTGACCACCAACACTCAGTTGCAGCAGTGTGCATCATCTATAAGACACATTACAAAAGTTCACAAAGGTTCCTTTCAATAAGACCTTCCAAAACCATGACCACTACCATCTAGAAGGAAAAGGGCAGATACATGGGAACATCACCACTGCATGTTCTCCTCCAAGCCACACACCATTCTGACTTTGAAATATATCACCATTCTTTGTGTCACTGGGCAAAAATCCTGGATTTACCTCCCTAATGGCATTGTGGGTCTACCTATGGCACATGGGGTGCAGCAGTTCAAGAAGGCAGCTCACTGCCACCTTCTCAAGGGCAACTAGGGACAGGCAAAAAATGCTGGCCAAGCCAGGAATGCCCAGTGAGTGAACCAAATAAAAAAGTTGTCCCAATTGACTTTAAGTGGAATTTACCACATTATTCTGCTCCCCCTTTTGTTTCATAACATTTGTGGCAATAAAGAAGCTATAGAAAAACAGGAGAGCCTTGTCTTTACAGAGGGACCTATTGCTGTGGAGTGAACTCTGAAGGTGAGAGATCAGGAACAAGGTGAGGCTCACAGCAATGGGATTACTGTTTGTATGCAGCTGTCCCTTAGTTATTTTTCAAATCAAAATGTATACCTCATTGACTGATATTCATCTGCATTTTTACTCATTGCACCATGTTTTCAGTCAGACTGGGGCTCAATGGTCTGTTTCAGTTGTGTAATTTCCATGTAAATTCCTTAAGCTGGACAACGGTCAGATGTAAACAAGTTTGGTTCATCCAAATCTTCATATCAGACAAGAAATTTGAAAATTAAAAAGCAGAAATTGTTTCAGAAATTCAGCTGTCAGCAATTTGAGTACTGTATAAAGCAATGCTTAAAATATACAAGGGCAGTGAGTGAATCCACCCTGAATTCTCCAAATTGCCCCAGAAAACTCACTCATGTGGAAAAGCTAATCAAAGAAAAAGAGAGAAAGTGAGGGTTGAGGGAAGAGAGAAAAAAAAAGTGCATTTGTGCGAGTGCATGTACAGGTCTGGACTGGGCAGAGCTGTCAGGTAATGAGGGGTCTCGGACTTGACAACCAGATGTTTTTCTTGCCAAGGCTAATGGGTGCAGCGAGTAGACTTTTACCCGTGCTTGGAGGGGTGTTAGAGGGAGAGAGGAAGCTGATGGGGTGATAAGGATTGAAGAGAGACTACAAGTGGTCAGGGAGAAGTGGGGGGGATTACAGTTTGAAATCAGTCAACAAAAGAAACCCTCAGTCAACTATCTAGAAGCTAGGAAATCTTGTAATGAGGTAGTGAATTATCCACAAATTAATGTGTTATCCTCAGCTCAAGACTGCAGATGTGGGAAAGACAATAGCAGATTCTATCGTAATGAAAATTATCAAAAGTTAAATTTAAATTTGAGATTATGTTCTGTGATGCAGTAAAACAATGTAGTGACTATCTGGTTAAAATATCACAGCTTTGTGAACGTGCAATGAAAGTGCATAGCTGTAACCTCCCCAATCAGCATAATGTGTGTTTGCAGTGAAGGCCTTGTGTTGAAGTAAGTGTTAGTTATTTTGAAAAAAGTTCTTAGCTGACTTATGCCTTTAGTCTTGTTAATTTAAATACTGTGGTTCCAGGAAATTAATGCTTTTAGGTGATTTTAAGTTTAATTGGGTTGATAATCATTGCAGATATTGATGACATCCTCTAATTGTGCTTTTATTGAATCCACAAACCCCATACATCACCCCAGAGCTGAAGGTGACAGCATCACCCCATAAATAGAACAATACAGTGCAGAACAGGCCCTTCGGTCCTCGTTGTTGTGCCAACCTGTGAACTAATCTAAGCCCATCTCCCTACGTTATCCCATCATCATCCATATGCTTATCCAAGGACTGTTTAAATGTCCCTAATGTGGCTGAGTTAATTACATTGGCAGGCAGGGTATTCCACGACCTTAGCACCGAGTAAAGAACTTGCCTCTGACATCTGTCTTAAATCTATCACCCCTCAACTTGCAGCTATGCCCCCTCGTACAAGCCAACATCATCATCCTCAGAAGACTTTCACTGTCCATCATATCCTATCCTCTGAACATCTTGTATGTCTCTATTAAATCCCCTCTTAGCCTTCTTCTCTCCAATGAGAACAGACCCAAGTCCCTCAGCCTTTCCTCATAAGGTCTTCGCTCCAGACCATGTGTTAGCAAGAATGAAAAGGCAGCCCTGACAATCAAAAACAGCCCTCAAAACCAAAAAGGAAACATTTTTGGCTCTGCCAAAAAGGGTCAGCACTTGGAATGTTAACTCATCTGCTGCAGTCTTTCCACAGATACTAACTAATTTGTTGAGAATTGCCAATATCTTCTGTTTTGATTCAGGTTTCCAGCAGCTGCAGCTTTTAGCTGTTGGTTCCAAAACGCATGAACAAACTTTGGTCCAGAAAGGAGGCAATGTGGAGAGGTTGGGTCAGATTTGCAGGTCATGCTGGAAGCTGATCTTGTCTGGGTTGTCTGCAGCTGAAGAAGAGCTAGGATCAAAGCCAACCCTTTGGACACACTGTTGGCAATGTGAGTAAAAGAAGAGAAACCATTCACAGCCTGTGTCAGTCATGAATTGAGAACCATAAGTAGGCAGAGGTAAATAATATTTCAGCAAGTCTCATGAGAAAGCTAGCTGGGTCTGAAGTACTATCAGCCTGGCTAGATGTATGAACGTTGTTCTGATTCAATACCACACCAATCAGATAAGATGGTACTGCCATCAACATTTTCAATATAACAGAAACACAAAAGTGTTAAAAATCCCTTTGATTACCTTCATACTTCTATCATTATCTCTAATCAACAGTCTCTTCTCATCTTCACATCTTCCCACAGCTTCTTGGAGCTGTCTCTCTGCAGCCAGCTGCTGTCGGCTGTTCTCTTTCCTTAAGGATGTAATAGTAGTCTGAAGTTCAGCTACAGTCTGAAAAGAAAACAATAACTGAAAATCCCAGTTGCTTAAACATGACTATTTGCTTAGTTTGAAAATGCTTTGAAGCGTGATAATAGCTGTGAAAATATTTGAAACTGTATTTATCAGCTGCCAAATGCAGAGAATATTCAAACTTTCTCAGGATCTTTAATTGCCATGGAATTTTGTCTTAGGCACAACAGATAAAAACAAGCATGTTGCTGCATTTTTGTTTGTCTGCTGAGTTCCTTAATATTCTAGATCAATAGGTGTGACATGTGTTAAGTTGGCCAAAAGTGCTGTAGATATTCATGCAGCATCATGATAAACACAAGTTACTTACACTGACTTTTGATGAGGAGAAATTGGTTAGCCTCAACACATAATAAAATTACTACATATATGAAAATCAGAAACATTAAAAGATTAAAAATTGTCAGGAATACTGATGAATGAATATTTAAACTCGTTTGTACCAAGTTTCTCTCTGCACTGTTTTAACAGAGGTTTTTTCCTTCTGTTTAAGAAGATGATAACAGGGCTTAAGCCTAACTGTATTGGACAACAGTAACTCTCTTCCCTTTGTCCTCATCCCAGAAAATGTTGTTACTGTATCCCATGTAAGCAATAAGCAAATCCAGGATGGTGTTCAAGGAGTAAAACGCACTACCTAGTTTGAAAGTTCACAATTTCCCATACTAGCAATTTCAGAGTCCCACTCTGAGCAAAACTACTAATTTGGTACTAATTTGTGCCAAATTATGAATAATTTTATGTTGAACCCACTAAAAGCTGGGGAGAGAATGCCAACTTTATAATTTACGATTCTTCTACAATGGAAGGAAAGCTTCGTCATGTGCTCAATGGGTTCAATTCCTGTCTCATCTACATCAGATAAACAGAATCGTGGAATTTTAGAAAAAGCTGTGATGAGCTATTTTCTTTTGACTTTGTGCCTGGGAAAGCGGGCAATACTTAAAACGACCTAGAAAATATTCAGACTTTTTGAATACCAGCAGACTACATGACAGTAGACCAACTGATTGGTAAACAAGTCAGCTAGATACAGTAGCTTTGCTCTAAATGAAACTAGTAAAAGGACAACAACTCTTATTTTTTGTCTAAAATCAGAGGTTAAGATCAGTCTTAATTACTTATACAGATTCTTCTTAATGGCCAGACAATTAAGGCACTAATTTTATAGCACTTGGCACAAGATCTAAGCATTTAGCAGCAAATGGGCTTATTAGGGATTGACGGCATGGTTGTGGGGTGTGGAAGTCAAGCCCCACTAACCTGATTAATTTTTGAGGAGGTGCTGCAGATAATTGATGCAGGAAAAGCAGTTGATGCTGTCTACATGGACTTTGGTAAAGTCTTTGATAAAGTCTCTCATGGCAGACTGGTACAAAATGTGAAGTCATATAGTATCGGGGTGGATGGATACAGAACTGGCTTAGTCATAGGAAACAAAGGGTAGTGGTGGAAAGATGCTTTTCAGAATGGAAGGTTGTGATTGGTGGTGTTCTACAGGATCAGTTCTGGGATCTCTGCTATTTGTGATCTAAATGATTTGGAGGAACATGTGGCTGGTCTAATTCATAAGTTTGTGAATGAGACAAAGATTGATGGAATTGCAGATAGTGAGGAGGATTGTTAGGGGACATAGCAATATATTGATCATTTGGAGACATGGGCAGAAAAATGGCAGATGTTAAATCTGGACAAATGTGAGGTGATGCACTTTGGAAGGTCAAGTACAGGTTGAAATTATATACTGAATGGCAGAACCCTTAGGAATATTAATATGTAGAGGGATCTAGATGTGCAGGTCCAGACATTGCTGAAGGTGGCAGTGCAGGTAGATAAGGTAGTAAAAAAGGCTTATGGCATGCTTGCCTTCATTAGAAGGGACATTGAGCACAAGGATAGGCAGGTTATGTTCAGCTTTATAGAATGGCATGGTGGCTCAGTGGTTAGCACTGCTGCCTCAGTGCCAGGAATCTGGGTTTGATTCCAGTCTCAGTCAACTGACTGTGTGGAGTTTACATGTGTCTTCATGGGTTTCTGCCAGGTGCTCTGGTTTCCTCCCACAGTCCAAAGATGTGCAAGTTAGGTGGACTGGCCGTGCTAAATTACCCATAGTGTTCAGTGATGTGTAAGTTAGGTGCATTAGCTATGGGAAATGCAAGTTTGTGGGGTGGGTCTGAGTTGGACGCTCTTGAGGGTCAGTGTGACTTGTTGGGCCGAATGGCCTGTTTCCACACCGTGGGATTCTATGATGCTAACTTTAGTTAGGCCCCACTTGGAATACAGTTCTGGTCACCACTCTACTAGATGGATGTGGCTGCTTTAGAAAGGATACAGTAAAGGTTTACCAGGATGTTACCTGGTATGGGGGATTTTAGCTACAAAGAAAAAGGTTGGATAGACTGGGTTTGTTTTCACTGGAACGCAGAAGCTTCAGGGGTGACCTGATAGAAGTTTAAAAGATTTTCAATGGCATGGATAGGGTGAAAAGTAGGAGGCCTTTTCCCAGGGTGGAGGGGTCAATTAATAGAGAACATAGGTTCAAGGTGCGAGGAGGCAAGTATAAAGAAGTTGTGTGAGGCAACTTTTTCCACGCAGAGGGTGGTAAGTTCTTGGAACATGCTGCAACAGGAGGTGGTGAAGACAGACACAATATTGGCATTTAAAGAGGCACCTGGAAGAATATATGAATAGGAAGGAAATAGAGGGATATGGATTCTGTAAGTGAAGACAGATTTAGTATGGAAGGGCAAAATGTGTTGGTGCAGCCTTGGAGGGCCAAGGGCCTGCTCCTATGCTGTATTGACCTTTGTTTTTTGTTCCTTATCCACTCAAGTAGACAAGACGTTCTTAGCAGTCTTCTGATGGCTCATCTACTTTCGTCTTGACCATGAACCCAAAGCAAGGTGAGCCATCATAAGATAGCTACTCACAGCTTGCATATTTAAGCTGTAGAAATGATTAGTATCTTAATTGTCTGACTAAAGCAAAAAGCTAGTGTAAGTAAGTGAGGTTGCTTCAAAAATCAAGGTTGAAATCAAATCCTAATAGAATGGCACTACTAGCAGAGGGGCTTTATGAAGTCTTCAAAAAGATAACATTTCATCCAAGCTCTAGGCAAAAACTACTGAAAGGAAAGATTAACATATTTGATGAAATTAAATGTTTTGAAACAGCTTCACTGTTTAATGCTGTGGCTAGCCAGCCAGGAGTCTAAATGCTCTCATTATATTGGTCAGCCAGGACTTCCTGATTAGCCCAGGTTAACAACACCAATCAAGGATCGCATAGTCAATGAGGTCCATTTGGTTCCAATCACTACATTAAGGCTTTTGACTGCTATATTTGGACAAATTAATAAGCTTTACACAAGTAGTCAGGAGTGAACACATGCTGAGAGAGAACAGCCAGAATTAGTGTTTATTTCTGGGAATTTAGAACACAATGTGAAAGATATGCTTTTGCCATTTTTTTTTCTATGGTTTGTAGTCTGTCAGGACTAAAATCTATAATAATGAAGTTCAAGGAATAATAGCCCTGGAGTAATTGATATTAAGCATCTACCAAAAGATTTAATTAAAAAGGGTAAGTCATGGCAGGAGAGTTCACAGCTATGTTTTGCTCTTTCTGCGATATGTGAGAAGCCAAGCACATCTCCAGAGCCTGGGACCAGCATGCACGCAGAAGTATTTTCATTTGCAGCTCCCAGAAACCAAGGTTAGGGACCTGCAGCAGTGGCTGGGGCCAGTCTGGAGCTTTCACAAGGCAGAGGCTATCATGGATAGCATATCTAGGGAGGTGGTCATTACTGCAAGCTAAGATTCCACTAGTAAGAAGAGCTAGGCAGGCAGTGCAGGAATCCCCTGTTTCTATTCCTCTGCACAGTGATATACTACACTGGATGCTGTTCAGGAGAATGGCCTTTCAGGAGAAAGCAACAACTGCCAAATTTGTTGCACCACAGTTGACTATGCTGCACAGGGGACGAGTAAAAAATGTGGGAATGCGATAGTTATGGGGGATTCAATTGTAAGGGAAAAAGATAAGTGTTACTGTGTATCCATATAAGACTCCAGGATGGTATGATGCCTCCCTGGTGTTCAGTTCAAGGATGCCTCAGAGCAGCTACACAATGTGGTCATTGTGCACATTGGAATAAATGGCATAGGTTAATAAAAGGATGGAGTCCTAAAAGCACAAAATAGGGAGTTAGAAAGTAAGTTTAAAAATTAGGACCTCAAAGATAGTGATCTCAGGATTGCTACAATTGCCATATGCTGGTTAGAATAGAAATAGCAGGATTCCTGGAGCATTGCACCGGTTCGAGGGGAGGTGGTACCAGTACAAACTGGATGAGTTATACATGGGCAGGACTGAGACTGATGTCCTAGAGGTAGTACTTGCTAGACTAGTTGGGAGGCTTTAAGATAAAACAGCAGGCAGTTGGGTACCAAGGAGTCAGAGGAATGGGAATCAAAAACAAGAACAAGAGATAGAAAAAGAATCAGAAAGCAATAAATAGAGAAATCAACAGCTAAAATCAAACAAGACCACAATGGAAAATAATGACAAGGACAAAATGCTAAAAAGACAGCCTTGAAGGATCTGTGCCTTTAATGAGTGGAGTGTTCACAATAAAGTGGATGAACCGGTTGCACAAATACCTGAAAACAAATACAATATATTCAGGTTTACAGAGACATAGTTGTAGGGTAATCAGAGACAGAAACTGAATATTCAGGGATAATTCAACGTTCAGGAAGGACAGACAAAAAGGAAAAGATGGTGGAGTCACATTGCTGATTAAAGGAGATATTAATGCAGCAGTGAGGAAAGATTGTAGCTCAGACAAGCTGGAATCTGTATGGATGGAGTTAAGAAACACAAAGAAGCAAAAAATATTACACAAAAAACTAAAGAACTGCAGATGGTGGAAATCAGAAACAAAATCAGAAATTACTAGAAAAAGATATTCCTGTTCTGAAAAAGGGCCACTCAACCTGAATGATTAACTCTGCTTTTCCTCCATAGATTTTGTCCCACCTGGTTGTAAAATATATTAATTATACATAGACTCCACCACATAGGGTGATGTTTAGAATGGCATTAAACAGGAGCTATGCGAAAGGATTTGTGTCGGACTAGGATGGACAAGGTCACAAGTCACACAACACCAGGTTATAGTCCAACAGGGCTTGAAAGACTACATCGTAAAGTACTGAACAAAGTAACCAGAGAAATAGTTGATACATTGGTGGTCATTGTCCGGTTTCCAAAACTCTGAAACTGTTCATACACATTGGAAGATAGGTGATGTAATTATTCTTTTTAAAAAGGGAGATAGAGAGAAAACTGTAAATTATAGACCAGTCAGCCTGATGCTGATAGTGGGGAAAATGCTAGAGTCTATGACAAAAGATTTAATAACTTAGCACTTGGAAAGCAGTGGTAAGATTGGACAAAGTCAGCATGAATTTACGAAAGGAAAATCAAGCTTGATAAAATTAACTCAGAGTTGATGAGGGGGTACTACCAGATGTAGTTTATTTGGCCTTTCAGAACGCTTTCAATAAAGTTCAACGTAAGAGATTAGCATTTAAATTAAAGCACATGTTATGGGGTAATGTATCGAAATGGACAGAAGTTTGCTTGGTAGACAGTGACTAGTGAGGTAATGCAGGGATCAGTGCTAAAACCCAAGCTGCTCACAAAATGTATTCATGATTTAGCTGAGGGAATTAAATATAAAGTCTCCAAAAACACAGATGACATAAAGCTGGGTGGGAGGCTGAGCTGTGAGGAGGATACAGAAATGCTTCTGTGTGATTTAGACAAGCTGAGTCAGTGGGTAGGTGCATGGTAAATGCAGCAAATGTGGATGAATGTGAGGTTATCCACGTTGGGAGCAAAAACAGGGAGGCCAATTATTATCTAAGTAGCTATGAATTGGGAAAAGAGAGTAGGCAACAAGAACAGAGTATTATTGTACACCAGTCACAGAAGGTGAGCATACAGGTGCAGCAGGCAGTCAAGAAGTCAAAAAGCATGTTGGCCTTCATAGCAAGAGGATTTGAGAACAGGAGCAGGTCTATCGTGCGCAATGATAAAGAATCTTGGTGAGACCACATGTGCAATACTGTGTGCAGTTTTGATCTCCTTATCTGAGGAGGATGTTCTTGCTACAGAGGCTGAAATAACTCCACAATGGTCAGTATCGCATCACCATGTCACCCTTTATTTACACGTGGAGAGTCCTTGACATTGATGCATCTTCCTTGGAACCAGTTCTCACAGAAAACAGGATGGTCTTATCAGTCAGCCAGGGCTCCCGAATTGGACCAGACTAACAGCGCCAATCAGGGAACTCATATTCTATTCTGACCTTGTTACAATCACTACATCTCTCCCCCTCTGAGTCCAAGGACATAAGCAGTTCTTTTTTTTGTACCTCCTCTTGGGGTGTTTTAGTACCACGTCAGGTTCCTCCAAATCTGCCTCTGATACGGGCGGCGTATAATGCAGTATAGATCGCTTCTTGTGCCCGGAGCATCTTGGAAGAAATTCATTCTTTTCCTTAGATAGATAAGAAGTGGAGATGGGAACATCTGCTGTGTCTTCAACGCTTAACTGAGAGGGAGAACTCATGGGGACCAGAGCAATCAGAAAGGCTATTGAGGAGTCAGACACATTTTGCTCTGGTACCATGATGCGAGTGCTTTTTCAAGATCATTGCACCTAACTGAACTTTGTCCATCATTGGCCCTGACTTTGCATCAACTGTGTCTCTTACCCATGCAGGGAAATTCCAGTTGTTCCTACACCAAATGACATGCCCTGAACTAAATTCTGTTTCTGGCTTAACAGTGTCTTATGTCCGGCATTGGAGTCCCTGAAGCTGTTTCACCCTCCCCCCATATGTCTGCCGCCCATCCTTCCTTCAGAAGCGTGACCAAAACTGCACAAAGTACTCCAGAAGAGGGCTCACCCACATCCTGTACAGCCTCGACATGATGTTCAAACTCCTTTACTCAAAGGTCTGAGCAATGAAGGCAAGCATGCGAAGCACATTCTTAAGCACCCTATCTATATGTGATGCAAACTTCAAACAATTATGTACGTGAACACCTAGGTCTCTCTATTTTACAACACTATTCAGATCTACGAACAAATTAATGGGACACCTATGGAATTACCACCTCTGTCCATCTCTAGACTAATAGAAGAAGCCGTGATGCAGAGGCTTGAAAGCACAGCCCCTCTGCAGATCCAACCCAAAGTATGGATCCGATACGTGGATGACGCTTTTGTCATCATCAAATGAACTAAGTAGAAAGAAAACACCAACTTATAAACAACATTTTCACTGGCATTATATTCAGCAGAGAAGAAGAAAAGAACAAACAGCTCCCATTCCTGTACGTGATGGTAGAATGTAGGGCCAACAGGGAATTTCTGACTGAAGTATACAGAAAGGCCACACACACGGATCACATCCTAAATTTCAACAGTAACTACCCCAACACCCACGAACACAGTTGCATAAAAACACTGTTCAAATGAGCCACAACACATTGCAGCAATCCGGAGCTACACCAAAATGAAGAAGAATACTTTCACCAAGTATTCAGAGACAACAGATACCCGAACAGCTGGGTCCGACGATGCCTGCAACACAAACAATAACGGGAAGATGCAGTACGCTCCAACAGTTTGATACGTTACTGTACATCAAAAACATGTCTGAACTGACCACAAGACTCCTATGGTTACTGGGCATCAGAGTAGCACACAAACCTACAACAACCCCACACCAACTGCTAACAAGATCCAAAGATCCCTTACCAGCTATAGATAGAATCAAAGTAATATACACGTTTCCATGCAAGGGCTGCGACAAACATTACACTGGACAGGCAGGAAGGAAATTGGCTATGAGAATACATGAACACCCACTAGCAACAAAAAGATACGACCAATACTCACTCGTCTCCATACACACAGACAAGTGGAACCACCAGTTCAATTGCAACATCAGGATCCCAGGACAAGCCAAACAGAGACAAGTACAGGAATTTCTAGAGGCCTGGTTCTCCATCAAGGAGGCCATCAGTAAACATGTAGAATTAGACCCTGTATACACACCACTGCAAAGATAAACTGGAAAAGAGTAATCAACTCCAACGGACCCCAGTGTTTAAATGACAAGCGAGAAAACACAACCAGGCTTCATCGCAGGCTGCACTGATGATTTTACCTAGCAGGGTAATGAAATGTCTGCAAACTATTGAACCAGCCTGGTGAGCAAACCAACCACAGCAACCTAGTGAATCTCCTCTGCACCCCCTCCAGTGTTAATACATCTTTTCTCAAGTAAGGAGACCAAAACTGCATAAAGTACTTCAGGTGTGGGTTCACCAGAACCCTATACAGCTGTAACAAAACCTACCTGCTTTTGAACTCAATCCCTCCACTAATAAAGGACTCAGGATCAATAATTACAATGGGACTCAGGTTCAAGGTGCAAAGGGAGTAGTTTAAAAGAGATGTGCAAAGCAGGTTTTTCATATAAAGGGTGGTTAGTGACTGGACAAGCTGCCAGAGGAAGCAGATACAACAGCAGAACTCAAGAAGCCCTTGGATATGAACAGGAAGGGAATAGGGGGATATGGATCCTATAAGTGAAGGGAGTTTTAGTATGGAAGGGCAAAATGTAGCAGCACAGGCTTAGAGGGCCAAAGGGCCTATTCCTGGGCTGTATTGTTCTTCTTTATTCTTTGTATATTAGACCATAAGACCATAAGACATAGGAGTGGAAGTAAGGCCATTTGGCCCATCAAGTCCACTCCGCCATTTAAATCATGGCTGATGGGCATTTCAACTCCACTTCCCTGCACTCTCCCCGTAGCCCTTGATTCCTTGTGAGATCAAGAAGTTGTCGATCTCTGCCTTGAAGGCATCCAATATCCCGGCCTCCACTGCACTCCGTGGCAATGAATTCCACAGGCCCACCACTCTCTGGCTGAAGAAATGTCATCTCATTTCCATTTTAAATTTACCCTCTCTAATTTTAAGGCTGTGCCCACAGGTCCTAGTCTCCCCGCCTAACGGAAACAACTTACCGGCGTCCACCCCTTCTAAGCTATACATTATCTTGTAAGTTTCTATTAGATCTCCCCTCAACCTTCTAAACTCTAATGAGTACAATCCCAGGATCCTTAGCTGTTCATCATACGTTAAACCTACCATTCCAGGGATCATCCGTGTGAATCTCCGCTGGACACGCTCCTGGGCTAGTATGTCCTTCCTGTGGTGTGGGGCCCAAAATTGGACACAGTATTCTAAATGGGGCCTAACTAGAGCTTTATAAAGCCTCAGAAGCACATTGCTGCTTTTTTATTCCAACCCTCTTGATATAAACGACAACATTGCATTCGCTTTCTTAATCCTGGACTCTACCTGCAAGTTAACCTTTAGAGAATCCTGGACCAACACTCCCAGATCCCTTTATACTTCTGCTTTACGAATTTCCTCACCGTTTAGAAAATAGTCCATGCCTGTATTCCTTTTTCCAAAGTGAAAAACCTCACATTGAATTTCATCAGCCATTTCCTGGACCACTCTCCTAAACTGTCTAAATCTTTCTGCAGCTTCCCCACCTCCTCAGTACTACCTGCCTGTCCACCTATCTTTGTATCATCGGCAAACTTCGCCAGAATGTCCCCGGTCCCTTCATCCAGATCATTAATATACAAGGTGAACAGCTGCGGCCCCAACACTGAACCCTGCAGGACACTACTCGTCACCGGTTGCCATTCCGAAAAAGAGCCTTTTATCCCAACTCTCTACCTTCTGTCAGACAGCCAATCCTCAATCCAAGCCAGTAGCTCACCTCGAACATCATGGGCCCTCACCTTGCTCAGCAGCCTCCCATGAAGCACCGTATCACAGGCCTTTTGGAAGGTTTTTCTGGAATATTTGCTGGAGTTCAGAAGAGTGAGAAGGGATTTTGTAGAAACCAATAAAATTCTAACAGGATTAGATAGGGTAGATGCAGTAAGAATGTTCCCAATGGAGTGGAAGTCTGGAACATGCACTCATAGTCTAAGGATACTGAATAAACCATTTTGTACTGATATGTGGAGAAATTACTTCACCCAGAGAGTGGCGGACCTGTGAAATTCACTACCACAGAAAGCAGTCGAGGCTAGAACAGTGTATGATTTCAATGTGTTCGATATAGCACTTGGGGCTAAAGGGATCAAAAGATCTGGGGGAAAAGTGGGACTGGCTGTTAAATTGGAGGACCAGCCATGATCCCAAAGAATTAGGTTCAAAGGGCCCAATGACCCACTCCTGCTCTTATTTTCTATGATTGAATGTTTTATTGTCAAGGATAGTCATTTTCATCTCACCTCTGAAATTGAGTGCTTGTCCATGTTTTCATCAAAGCGGTACTGAGGCTTAGAGCTGAGTTAACTCAAATTGAGGACAGCCGAGTAAATGCCTCTTGATTGCACTGTTGGCGATACCTTCCATCACCTTACTGGTGACTGGCAGTAGATTGATAGGGGCGATAATGTGCTGAATTGGGTTTGCTTTTTTTTGGGCAGGACATACTTGAGCAGTTTTCCTTAGTAATGGTTTCATGTTTCCAAATGGATTCCACATTTGACTAAATGCTTGTTTTTGTAGAGAAATGTGCATTTCGTAATCATCTCATTTCTGAAGATTTCCCACTGCTGATTTATTCTGTTGCAGGGAAACCTGGTAACATGTATTAGTTTAATGGAAATATGTCACAAAAATGTCTCCTAGGAATTTTGTGAATTCAATAAAATCTGGGATACATATGAACCCAAACTGGATTCTTCTGGTTTCAGAAGCAAAGTTGCTGGAAAAGCTCAGCAGGTCTGGCAGCATATGTGAAATAAAAAAGAGTTAATGTTTTGGGTCCTTATGGCCCTTCCTCGAACCCCAGAATTACTGAGGAAGGGTTACCAGACCTGAAATGTTAACTCTGTTTTTTAATTCAGATGCTGCCAGACCTGCTGAACTTTCCCAGCAACTTTGCTTTTGTCCCTGATTTACAGCATCCAAAGTTCTTTCAGTTCTTCTGGTTTCAGAGTCAATCAGAATCACTATACTTCCAGGTTTTTGAGTAGAGTTCGAGCAATTCTCCAATGTACAAAAGTGCAGCAGCTGAGGAATTTTATCTGTCTATTGTGATCACTTTTTAAAATTACCCTAACCCTTAAATTTGCCTTTTGTAATGTTCGTCTCCCATTTGAGGCATCAGAGTCTGTGTCTGGTGCTGAGAATCATTCTGCAAATCTGAGACCAAAGCACTAAAAACTGATGGCATTTGATATGGTGAGTAGGACTTTCATTAGTTCTTAATACTTTTGAACTTATGATGAAAATAAGCTCCAATGAAAACTATCTCCTGGTTTGAAATGGTTAATCTAGTTTCTGTAATGTTTGCTTGAAATTTGAAAACCACTTGTCATTCTGTCTGTTAATACAGTCCAATATCATTTACAGCATTCTGTCAGTTCATTAATCATTATGAAGAAAAATAAATAGGATTCCTATGCAGCTGGCACAACAATGATGATTACAAATGATATGGGTGTTAAAAGGCTGTATATATGGGCATGAAGATTCATATTTTAATTATCCTTTGTCAGAGAGTGCAGATTCATCTGGCACATGGGTTTATGAGGAAGACCAAAAGCTTAGACTGGTGTACATGACAAATTTTAAGTAAACACCTAAAAAGGACAACATTAAATCTCACAACATGCTGACTGGTGTGCTGAGAGATTCAGAAGGGATTTACCAGGATTATCCGAAACAGTTAACATTGCTGCTTTCACATGCTTTCTACTCCCATTTGAGAAAATCTTTTATTCTTTGTGGGATGTGAGTTTCACTGGTAAGGCCCTCATTTGTTGCCTAATAACCTTTAGGAACCAAGGAGTGGTTTAAGCAGCTGGAGTATACAGTTAGATTACAGTATTCAGGAATAAATTATCATGAAAAGACCTTTTCCAGAATCATTGAATCTCGACTGTGCAGCAAGAGGCCATTTGACACATAAATCCACACTGACCCTCCCCAAGAGCATCCTATCCAGGAATTTTGTTAACTCACTACAATATCAGGTGGCACAGCAGGTTTCAAGATCAGTCTAGCACCCTGTGGATTAGCACTGGAACAGGTTAAGGAGTGGGTTATCTGCATATGTATTCACTTGATTGTTGAATAGCATATCAGAGAGAGAGTAATAGGCCCTTCGGCCCACACTGGTCCATGCTGATTATGGTGCCCACTCAGCAAGTTCTCATTGCCTGCATTTGGACAATATCTCCCTCTAAACACTTTCCATCCATAGATGCACCTAAAGGAAGGAAAGGAATCATAAAATGATTTCTCTCCTGCAGCCTATATTCCTGTTTATAACATAAGCTTAGAACTATCTTTGTCGCTCAATGTCACTCAGTGAAAACTACCAGCTGGTGGGTGACAGCCAATTCACTTTCAATCTAATCAAACCTTTTATTGTCATCCTTAAAAAATTGCAAAGCCTAGTAATTCCTGGGGGTGATTCAGACCCAGTTGGTGAGTCAGCAGAAAGATCATTAATTGCTTGCATCAAGGCTTGTGGAAAATGGTTTGACCACCCTCACTTGGTTAAATATGTACTGTGTCCTTCCTGCGTTAGCAGGGAGAGCAACAGAGTTAACACTTCAGTCTGGTATGACTCTTCACAGAATAGAAGAAGAGTTACATTGTACTCAATATTAAATTTCTCTCTCTGCAGATGCTGCCAGGCCTACTAAGTTTCTCCAGCATCCTCTGTGTTTGTTTCAGATTTCCAGCATTCATAGTATTTTGCTTATGTTCGGGTGCTACTCCCTGGTTCTAACTTCTGTCCATTCTTTTACTTCATATGGTAGAGAATTGGCCATTTCACCCAATGAGTTCTTGCAGACCTATCTTCATTAATTCCACGTTCCAGCACTTCGACATGTTGTGATATTTCAAGTGGTTATTCCCATACCTTTTAAAGGTTCTGAGGTTTTCTGCGTTTATGACTCTTCTAGACAGTACCTTCCAGATTCCTACCACCCTCTGCGGGTCAAGAATCCTATGAAGGTAAGGATGGCAATTTACCTCTCTAAAGAGCCTTAGCAACTAAGATAGGTTTTTCACAACAATGGTCATCATAAAACCTATAACTCCAGATTTTTATTGAATTAAAATTTCACCTTCTGTCATGGTGCGATTGGAATTTAGGGCTGAATATCGCTGAACATTATCTGGATTCTTGGATTATTAGTCCGGTGACAATCCCAGTAGGCCATCATGTCCCCTATAAGATTGGCTATATCAGCAACTTGGTTAAATGTAAAATTTCTTGTGACCAGTGGGGAAGTAGAACTACAAAAGGAAACAGTGACCTCCTAATCTGTATCATGACAACAGAAATGCTTGCGGTGCCTTCTGATTATGTGAGTAAGGTCGACAGCTCTGGTTGTATGCATTATAATTACATGAGCATTCAAACAAGGAGCAGTAGTAAGTCAGTCAGCCCATCATGCTTGCTTCACCATTTAATAAGTTCTTGTCTGATCTGAAGGTAAAACTCTGATAACCTTTCACTCCCTTGCTCGCTAGGAATCTATCCATCTGTGCTTTAAAAATATTCAAAGACTCTAATGTGCCATATTTTCAGGAACTCATGACCATCTGTGAGAAAAAGAACTCTAGAGTGGCCTCTTATTTTTAAAAAGTACACTCTAGTTGTAACTTTTTTCCACAACTACCCTGTAAGTTTCAATGACCTCAGCTCTTACTCTTCTAAATTCTAGCAGTTACAAGCCTTTCCTTATGAAGATGATCTGGTCATTTAAGGTACTAGTCTGCTAAAATTTCTCTGAGAGGTTTCCTTACCATCTACTTGTGCTTCTACATCGTCCTGTTACTGGTCTGCCCGATATTTTCATTCTTTGGCTGCACCACCTTGCCATGTCATAAATAGAAGCTTCAATACCTGGAAGGATAATTCTTGACTGTGCAGGAAAAAGACTTCTGTCCCCTGTCTCCAATTTAATGCCTCTATTTATTGAAACTTTTCCAAATTCCTGGTCTTCCACAACATTCTAGAAAAATTAACAAACTTACGTGCGAAGTAATTAAAATCTGCAGAAAACTGTAGTTGCAATCAATAACTGAAAAGATGATTAGTATATTTTTAAGCAATTTTACTGTAAGTCCATCATCAAGAAGCCACAGCATGGTTTCATTTTGGATGAATAGTTTGGGTGCTCACAAGGTGCATAAAAATGATTGGGATATGTTCACTGTACTATTGCAGCAACCCTCTCCATACAGTTCCTCTATGAAAATCTCAGTACTTTTGAATATTTTTCCAGACAAATGGGGAGTTTGGAGTTTATCGTGACCACACTTTAGGAAAGAAACATTATTACTTGGGTAAAGTGAACAACAAAATCCTAAGTGCAATGTTTCTTGAGTGCATGTTGGAAGTGAATGTTTAAGAGGGTGCTGAGCACTAGATTAGACTAATTTAGTCTGTGGGAGAACCACATGAAAGATACTAATGAGCCATTATTGCTATTGCATCAATGTTCTTGGTCACATAATTATATCACATTTGTGGATACACAGGCACACTATTCAGCCCAGATGAGTAGGAGTAAAGCATTTTTTAAAAGGCACTTCATCCTTTTGAATGTTTCTTTAGTAAGAGCATACATTTTCACCCTTTAATTACAAGGGTAGTTTATTGTTCACCCATAACAATTTCTTTATTTTCTTTAAGAATCATTATTTCTTTCCTTTTATTCACTAGTGTTGTTTACCCTTTTGCTTTGAGCCCTGACAAGTCACCAGCATTAACCACAGCTTGTGTTATTTTCTTCAAATTGGATGTTGTTGAGGGCTACTGATTGAATTTAGTGGTATGGATTTTTTAATGTAATTGTTTTTAATTTTAAGTTAATAGGTTTAAGCTACATAGTACTGTAGCTAACACTACAAACTGCAGGACTTTTGCTCATATCCCAGTAGCAAATGAACTGATTTGACTTAAGTACGAATGAAGAGAAATCAAACTGACAGGACCAGTTGAAGGCATTATTACTGAAGCTTCAAAGCGCTCTTTAACAACAACTTGTATTTGTAAAACATCTTTCAATGTGTTAAACATCTGAAGGCAATTCACGGAGTGTCCAAAAACAAAAAAAATTGAAACAAAGCCTCTTAAGGAGATATTATGGAATATTAGGAGTTGGTTTTAAAGGTGTCTATTAAAGGTGGAAAGAGATGCAGAGGTTTAGAAAGGGAATGCCAGAGCTCAGGACCTTGCCAGCTGAAGAGTGGTGCCAGTGGTGGAGCGATTAAAACTGGAAATGCTAAACTAGCCAGAGTTGGAGGAGCACAGATATTTCCACGTTTTGTTTTTACTCAATCGGGACATGGCATTGCTGACTGGCCAGCATTTATTGCCTTTCCTTGGTTGCTCTTGAGAAGATGGTGGTAAGCTGATTTCTTAAACTGCTGCAGTCCACGTGCTGTAGGCAAATCCACAATGCCAGATGGAGCAGATTATACACAGAGGGACAGTGAGTCTGTCATGGAGTGAGAATTTTAACACAGATGTTGTTTAAACTGGAATCAATGAAGGTCAGTGAACACAGAGGTAATAGAATTTTGGATGATCTCAGGTTTATGAAAAGGAGAATGTGGGAGGCCAGCCAGGTGTGTGGAGTTGTTAAAGGTCAACAAGAATGTCTTTGGCATTCAGCATTCCAACTTTTGTATCAATGCGAATGCAATGGATTCACTGAACAAGGACCTTGGCAGAGAACAGTGGAAGGAAACAAATGAGTAAATTAAGATCAAGAGTGCTGGTAGATTAAAAACACTCATGAAGAAAGCTGTTCTAGAAAGAAAGGGGTTAAGATTGTTTATGTAACAGGAATGTTGCAATATGCAAAGAATTTAATGAATAAAGCCTGCACACCCACTGGATCTCTTAGAACGCTGTTTAGTAATTGTAAAAATCCTCTCAGTATTCTTTCCTACCACCATTTTATGAGACATTCTGGTCATTTAAGACACAAGATTTTTTCTTATTCAACTCAAATAGTCAGAAATCAGCTCTCACCGAATCTTATGCTATTCTTGTGTTGGTTGGATAGAAAGAATAATGCACAGTTTCTGTACACTTTTAATTAGAACATCTGTTTTAGGCTTTGGAGGTGGGCCTATCGAGGCAGATGGTAGTTGATTTATGCCTTACTGTCATCTCCACTGATTAGATCTACTGTATGACAACAATGAACTTTGCAAAAGAATAAGCTTTGTGTACTTTGATCGTTTAGGGTTTTCAAAACAATTTTATCTCAGTTGTTAAGAGACAACTTCTTGGATTTTGGAGCACAATACTTAACTGATGCAAAACAATTAATAATCCCCAATTATTTTTACTGAAGCAGCAGAAAATTAGATTTTCAAAACATTCTTTTAGGTTCTGATGGACTTTAATGTATAACTATGGTCTGCAGACAATTTGAAAATGAGCAAGTGTTTCTTAAGGAAAGATGATTTGGTAAAGTGGGTTTACTGACAGCTCACAAACTTGACATGGATACAGAAGTTTTGGAATCTCTGGGTCATACCTGCGAAGATTTTAAAAGCCTCTGGCTGTATTCTTTCTCAATCTGCTTCAACTTGTTGCTGGTCTGTAAAAACAAAAGGAGAAATGTAACATGAGATAGGCAAAGAGGAAGAACGTGCACAGACACTCGCTGTTGACCCAGGCGCTTGGCACCTAATCGGTATGCCTGTCACTTAGGATCTGGGCTCTATGCCAATTCCAACGCCCCTTCATGGCAACCAAAAGCACAGGGCCTTGCTTTGATCTTCAGCCAACGAGTCATCACTTGAAAGGAAAAATCTATCTCTGCTGCCAATTATTAGCAAACATGAAGTGCTTTTTGGATGAAAAATGACAGCATAAAGTTTATCAGAATGACTTCACCTTTGTAAAAACAGAAACACATGCTCTGATGCAGACTGTGAAGGTACAATATGACACGTATGCTTTAGAGTGCCAGATGATTTTTAAGAAGAGTCTGGAGTGGTAGTGATCAGGAGGGATCAGAGAAGGGAAAAAAATTTGAAAAAGAAGCTGCACAGTCAATCCGCCCGAGGGAAGAAGCAACAACATTCTCTAACATACAACTGAGATATAGTCAGCTTTAGGAACTTCAAAGGAGTTTATGCACTTAATGTAAATTTAGCCATTAGCAAAACTGTACTCCACCTTTTTGCTGTAAGACCATTAAATAAGATTATTACCAACATTATTACAGTTAAAGTAGAGAACTGCCAATTTAATGCACTTTGGAAAAGAGTTTATGCAAATCAAATAATCTTTAACTATAATTATGGTTTTCATTATATAAATGAAACTGCAATACTTAAAAGGAATCCCCTCCATGGTAAATAATGAGTCCCTCTCCTCCTGAGCACCTCTCACCATTATTCAACTGAGAGAGTGGGCTGTTCAGCTTGTGATCAGCTGATTTTATTTTCCCTCCCTGTGAGAAAAGTGTTTTGTCTCCATTTCAGTCCACTCCCTCATGGTACAGCATAGTAATGACAGAACAATACAGCACAGAAAAGGGGGTGGCCATGGGCACCCGCATGGGCCCCAGCTATGCCTGCCTCTTTGTAGGCTACGTGGAACAGTCCCTCTTCCGCACCTACACAGGCCCCAAACCCCACCTCTTCCTCCGTTACATTGATGACTGTATCGGCGCCGCCTCTTGCTCCCCAGAGGAGCTTGAACAGTTCATCCACTTCACCAACACCTTCCACCCCAACTTTCAGTTCACCTGGGCCATCTCCAGCACATCCCTCACCTTCCTGGACCTCTCAGTCTCCATCTCAGGCAACCAGCTTGTAACTGATGTCCATTTCAAGCCCACCGACTCCCACAGCTACCTAGAATACACCTCCTCCCACCCACCCTTCCTGCAAAAATTCCATCCCCTATTCCCAATTCCTCCGCCTCCGCCGCATCTGCTCCCACGATAAGACATTCCACTCCTGCACATCCCAGATGTCCAAGTTCTTTAAGGACCGCAACTTTCCCCCCACAATGATCGAGAACGCCCTTGACCGCGTCTCCCGTATTTCCCGCAACACATTCCTCACACCCCGCCCCCGTCACAACCGCCCTAAGAGGATCCCCCTCATTCTCACACACCACCCTACCAACCTCCGGATACAACGCATCATCCTCCGACACTTCCGCCTATTTACAATCCAACCCCACCACCCAAGACATTTTTCCATCCCCACCCCTGTCTGCTTTCCGGAGAGACCACTCTCTCCGTGACTCCCTTGTTCGCTCCACACTGCCCTCCAACCCCACCACACCCGGCACCTTCCCCTGCAGCTGCAGGAAATGCTACACTTGCCCCCACACCTCCTCCCTCACCCCTATCCCAGGCCCCAAGATGACATTCCACATTAAGCAGAGGTTCACCTGCACATCTGCCAATGTGGTATACTGCATCCACTGTACCCAGTGCGGCTTCCTCTACATTGGGGAAACC
Organism: Stegostoma tigrinum; assembly: GCF_030684315.1. Classification (NCBI taxonomy): domain Eukaryota; kingdom Metazoa; phylum Chordata; class Chondrichthyes; order Orectolobiformes; family Stegostomatidae; genus Stegostoma; species Stegostoma tigrinum. The sequence continues at coordinate 8,479,679 of NC_081375.1, forward strand.
AAGCGGAGGCTTGGGGACCGCTTTGCAGAACACCTCCGCTCAGTTCGCAACAAACAACTGCACCTCCCAGTCGGAAACCATTTCCACTCCCCCTCCCATTCTCTAGATGACATGTCCATCATGGGCCTCCTGCACTGCCACAATGATGCCACCCGTAGGTTGCAGGAACAGCAACTCATATTCCGCCTGGGAACCCTGCAGCCATATGGTATCAATGTGGACTCCACCAGTTTCAAAATCTCCCCTTCCCCTACTGCATCCCTAAACCAGCCCAGTTCGTCCCCTCCCCCCACTGCACCACACAACCAGCCCAGCTCTTCCCCCCCACCCACTGCATCCCAAAACCAGTCCAACCTGTCTCTGCCTCCCTAACCGGTTCTTCCTCTCACCCATCCCTTCCTCCCACCCCAAGCCACACCTCCATCTCCTACCTACTATCCTCATCCCACCTCCTTGACCTGTCCGTCTTCCCTGGACTGACCTATGCCCTCTCTACCTCCCCACCTATACTCTCCTCTCCACCTATCTTCTTTACTCTCCATCTTCGGTCCGCCTCCCCCTCTCTCCCTATTTATTCCAGTTCCCTCTCCCCATCCCCCTCTCTGATGAAGGGTCTAGGCCCGAAACGTCAGCTTTTGTGCTCCTGAGATGCTGCTTGGCCTGCTGTGTTCATCCAGCCTCACATTTTATTATCACAGCACAGAAAGCCATTTGATCCAGTGGGCTTGCATGAGGTTACAACATTCCTGCCATTTCTTTTTATTCCTGCAATTATTTTCCTTTCAGGCATCTATCCAACCCCCTTTTGGAAATTGCTCTTGAATCTGCTCCCACCACTCCTTCAGGTAGTGCATTTCAGAAAATTTGAGAAAGGATCATTTTCTTCATGTTGTCATGGAATGGGGTAAGAGCACGGAAAAGAACGGAGGCAGAAACCCCTGCAACTTTCTTTTAAACGTTAACTGCAGCCTGAATATTTAATACTAAATTTTATATGCTCATGCTGCAACACCAGATGCATGAGCAGAACGTCATGGAACTATACATCAAGGAGGATCATTAAATGATCAAGACCATTTTAAGTAAAATATTACAATATTGGTGTAAATTGGGACGTACACTGAAGCGGAAGAACAAAAGAATTGGTTTCAGGAGACATTAAAAAGACCTGTTTTAACATATGTGGAAATATCACAAGAATGCAATAGCTGTCATCAGTATCTAAATCAGTCAATGAACTATTGGGCTTGGAGATAACCATACAGCCCCAAAACAAATTCTGAAAGCTTCTTTTCAAACTTCTCTTCAACACTAACACACTAACAAAAACAAATCAAACACTTCATATTTGGGAACAACGGGTGTTGAAAAGAGAAGCGATGTAACTATGAAAATAAAGCTTCAAATGAGTCTACCTATATGGTAGATCTTGGCAATGGTTTGAGTAGACTTGATAAATATTTTACACTGGCTATTACAGAAATATCTTAAATTCAGCAATGCAAACAAAGATATCCACTAAAGATATTGCAGCTGCTATCTGGACGATGCCAATTTTAAAAAACACACAACACCAGATTATAGCCCAACAGGTTTATTTGAAAACACAAGCTTTCAGAGTCTTAAGATAATAAAATGTGAGGCTGGATGAACACAGCAGGCCCAGCAGCATCTCAGGAGCACAAAAGCTGACGTTTCGGGCCTAGACCCTTCATCAGAGAGGGGGATGGGGAGAGGGAACTGGAATAAATAGGGAGAGAGGGGGAGGCGGACCGAAGATGGAGAGTAAAGAAGATAGGTGGAGAGAGTATAGGTGGGGAGGTAGGGAGGGGATAGGTCACTCCAGGGAAGACGGACAGGTCAAGGAGGTGGGATGAGGTTAGTAGGTAGATGGGGGTGCGGCTTGGGGTGGGAGGAAGGGATGGGTGAGAGGAAGAACAGGTTAGGGAGGCAGAGACAGGCTGGATTGGTTTTGGGATGCAGTGGGTGGGGGGGAAGAGCTGGGCTGGTTGTGTGGTGCAGTAGGGGGAGGGGACGAACTGGGCTGGTTTAGGGATGCAGTGGGGGAAGGAGAGATTTTGAAACTGGTGGAGTCCACATTGATACCATTAGGCTGCAGGGTTCCCAGGCGGAATATGAGTTGCTGTTCCTGCAACCTTCGGGTGGCATCATTGTGGCAGTGCAGGAGGCCCATGATGGACATGTCATCTAGAGAATGGGAGGGAGAGTGGAAATGGTTTGCGACTGGGAGGTGCAGTTGTTTGTTGCAAACTGAGCGGAGGTGTTCTGCAAAGCGGTCTCCAAGCCTCCGCTTGGTTTCCCCAATGTAGAGGAAGCCACACCGGGTACAGTGGATGCAGTATACCACATTGGCAGATGTGCAGGTGAACCTCTGCTTAATGTGGAATGTCATCTTGGGGCCTGGGATAGGGGTGAGGGAGGAGGTGTGGGGACAAGTGTAGCATTTCCTGCGGTTGCAGGGGAAGGTGCCGGGTGTGGTGGGGTTGGAGGGCAGTGTGGAGCGAACAAGGGAGTCACGGAGAGAGTGGTCTCTCCGGAAAGCAGACAGGGGTGGGGATGGAAAAATGTCTTGGGTGGTGGGGTTGGATTGTAAATGGCGAAAGTGTCGGAGGATGATGCGTTGTATCCGGAGGTTGGTAGGGTGGTGTGTGAGAACGAGGGGGATCCTCTTAGGGCGGTTGTGGCGGGGGCGGGGTGTGAGGGATGTGTTGCGGGAAATACGGGAGACGCGGTCAAGGGCGTTCTCGGTCACTGTGGGGGGAAAGTTGCGGTCCTTAAAGAACTTGGACATCTGGGAGGTGCGGGAGTGGAATGTCTTATCGTGGGAGCAGATGCGGCGGAGGCGGAGGAATTGGGAATATTGGATGGAATTTTTGCAGGAGGGTGGGTGGGAAGAGGTGTATTCTAGGTAGCTGTGGGAGTCGGTGGGCTTGAAATGGACATCAGTTACAAGCTGGTTGCCTGAGATGGAGACTGAGAGGTCCAGGAAGGTGAGGGATGTGCTGGAGATGGCCCAGGCGAACTGACGGTTGGGGTGGAAGGTGTTGGTGAAGTGGATGAATTGTTCGACCTCCTCTGGGGAGCAAGAGGCGGTGCCGATACAGTCATCAATGTAACGGAGGAAGAGGTGGGGTTTGGGGCCTGTGTAGGTGCGGAAGAGGGACTGTTCCACGTAACCTACAAAGAGGCAGGCATAGCTGGGGCCCATGCGGGTGCCCATGGCCACCCCCTTAGTCTGTAGGAAGTGGGAGGAATCAAAAGAGAAGTTGTTGAGGGTGAGGACGAGTTCAGCTAGGCGGATGAGAGTGTCGGTGGAGGGGGATTGGTCGGGCCTGCGGGACAGGAAGAAGCGGAGGGCCTTGAGGCCATCTGCATGCGGAATGCAGGTGTATAGGGACTGGATGTCCATGGTAAATATGAGGTGTTGGGGGCCAGGGAATTGGAAGTCCTGGAGGAGGTGGAGGGCGTGGGTGGTGTCACGGACGTAGGTGGGGAGTTCCTGGACCAAAGGGGAGAAAATGGAGTCCAGATAGGTGGAGATGAGTTCGGTGGGGCAGGAACAGGCTGAGACGATGGGTCGACCAGGGCAGGCAGGTTTGTGGATTTTGGGAAGGAGATAGAAATGGGCCGTGCGGGGTTGGGGAACAATGAGGTTGGAGGCTGTGGGTGGGAGGTCCCCTGAGGTGATGAGGTCGTGAATGGTGTTGGAGATGATGGTTTGGTGCTCGGGTGTGGGGTCATGATCGAGGGGGCGGTAGGAGGCGGTGTTGGAGAGTTGGTGTCTGGCCTCGGCGACGTAGAGGTCAGTGCGCCATACTACCACTGCACCACCCTTGTCTGCGGGTTTGATGGTGAGGTTGGGGTTGGAGCGGAGGGAGCGGAGGGCTGCCCGTTCTGCGGGGGAGAGGTTGGAGTGGGTGAGAGGGGTGGAGAGGTTGAGGCGGTTAATGTCTCGACGGCAGTTGGAGATGAAGAGGTCGAGGGAGGGTAGGAGGCCTGGGGGTGGTGTCCAGGAGGAGGACTTGTGTTGGAAGTGGGTGAAGGGGTCAGTGGAAGGAGGGTTAGGTTCCCGGTTGAAGAAGTAGGCATGGAGGCGAAGACGGCGGAAAAACTGCTCTATGTCCAACCGTGACTGGTATTCGTTGATGTGTGGTTGTAGGGGGACAAAGGTGAGCCCCTACGAAGGACTGACCGTTCGTCCTCAGTCAGTGGGAGGTCTGGGGGGATGGTGAAGATGCAGCAGGGCTCAGTGTGGCTGTCTCCTCTGGTTGCTGGCTGTGGAGGCTGTGTGCGGAGCGATGAGGTCGTCGGCCGTGGGCGGGGTTCCGTCGGCGTCGGCCATGGGCGGGGTCTTTCAGAGTCTTACTCCTTCTTCAGGTGTTAGTGAGGGAGGTAGTATCAGACACAGAATTTATAAGTAAACGAAAAAAAGTTACTCATAAATTCTGTGTCTGATACTACCTCTCTCACCTGAAGAAGGAGTAAGACTCTGAAAGCTTGCATTTTCAGGACTATAACCTGGAGTCATGTGATTTCTGATCTTGTCCACACCAGTCCAATAATTAGACTTTTAACTCCAGATTCTTATTGAATTAAAATTCCACAATGTGCCATGGTGGAATTGAACTTGGTCCCGAGAACATTACGTGGGCGGCTGTATTAATAATCTTCTGATAGTACCACTAGACCATTGCCTGCCCTCCTGGTTCATCTTTATTCACCTTGCTTGGTATATTTTTAACAAATTTATCAAACAGTTTTTCTTTGATAAAATCATGTTAACTCCGCTTGATTATATTAAGATGTTCTAAATATTTGGCTACTACTTCCTTATAATAACACTAATAATTGTTTTCAGTATTTTCCAACTGACAGACGCTTGGATTAATTAGCTCATAGTTTCCAGCTTCTGTCTCCCTCCTTTCTTGAATAGAGACCTATGATATTTGAAGTTTTTCAATCCACTCGGACCTCTGCATTTTAACTTACAAGCAATGTGTTTATTGTGTGTCCAGCCAAATCTTTTAAGACCCTAAGATGCAGGCCAACATGCTTGGAGTTGTCAGCTTTTATTCCGATCAGTTTACTGATTACCTTTCTCAAGGTACAATTTCTCTCGTTGTCCCAGGTTTTCTATCTTTATTGGTATGTCCTTAGTTTCTCTGAAGTCTCTACCATTTCCTCATTTCTCATTATTAATTCCCTAATCCTGGTGACTAAGAGACCAACATCTACTTCAGCAATTCACCTGCTTTTACATGTTTGTAGAAGCTCTTACAGCATGTTTTTATGTTTCTTGCTGGTGTACTGTTGTAACCCATTTTCTCCTTCAACTTTTCATTGCAATCCCTTTGGTATTTATTTTCTGGCATAAGTACCAATGGAATTTGACAAGGCATTCAGATGCTACTTGAATCACACCAGTTGTTCAAAGAAACTTGCTTTTCTGGATCCTAAATGAGGTCATAGAAGATCACAGAATCCCCACAGTGTGGAAACAGGCCCTTTCGCCCAACAAGTCCACACCGAACCTCAGAGCATCCCACCAAGATCCATTCCCCTAATCTACATATCCCTGAGCAATATGGCCAATTCACCTACCTGCGCATCTTTGGACTGTGGGAGGAAACTGGAGTACTTGGAGGAAACCCATGCAGACACGAGGAGAATGTGCAAACTCTACACGGACAGTTGCGTGAGGGTGGAATTGAACTTGGGTCCCTGGTGCCGTGAGGCTGCAGTGCTAACCACTGAGCCACCATGCCACCCCAGAGGTGTATTTCTGTCATCTGTACCATTCTGTTGACATGAGATCAAGCCAATCCATGTCAATTCACCTTTCTAAAGATATTTCAGATTTTATAACATGTGCTGGTGTTCTTTTTTAAGCATACACAACAAATTTAGGGGAAGAGATTTCACTTTTATTGAGTAAAATGTGTTACAAAGTTGGGTAGAGTATTCATGAATTGGAAGGCAAGAAGCTAAAATGTGTTGGTAAAAATGATTATGGGAGAAGAGTGTCATGTCACTTTAAAGGATTTGAGCTTTGTCTGTGCGTAGAGATTTTTAAAATGTAGGTCTGTGGGTAACCAGAAGTGCAATTATAGAAAGTACTTGAAATGAAACTATTGGCACCAAAAAGCCTTAGAGGTGAAAGGCAAAACCTCAGACTTGTTTTGATGTTTTGACAACAAGTTCAAATTTAGCCAATCAATTTAAACCAACCCCTTAGAAATTAAAAACCTATCAAAGTTAAATCTGATTGTGTTGACTGCTTGAACCCAATAAAATTGTGAGTTGTTGTTGCATTATTGGGGGGGAGGGGGAATGGGGGTAGAGAGAGAGGGGAGAGGAGGGGAGAGAGAGAGAGAGAGAGAGGGAGGGGGGAGAGGGAGAGGGAGGGGGGAGAGGGAGAGGGAGGGGGGAGGGGGAGAGGGAGAGGGAGGGGGGAGGGGGAGAGGGAGGGGGGAGGGGGAGAGGGAGGGGGGAGGGGGGAGGGGGGAGAGGGAGAGGGAGGGGGGAGAGGGAGAGGGAGGGGGGAGAGGGAGAGGGAGGGGGGAGGGGGAGGGGGGAGGGGGAGGGGGGAGGGGGAGGGGGGGGGAGAGGGAGGGGGGGAGGGAGGGGGGAGGGGGAGAGGGAGAGGGAGAACACGAGTGGGAACCTAATTTAAAGGTACCATGGTCGTTTTGTGAAAAGTCCTCATAGACGCAATTACAGAAAGTTATTTGTAAAGGAAGATTGTCAGGAGAAAGACTGCAGAAAGCAGGAGGTTCCAGCAGACAGTTCTCTGTGAACTTGGAGAGATTGTTTTAATTTATTGTGTTCTTACTAATTGGATTAAGTGGGTCTTGTATTTATTTAAACAGTATTCCAGCAGAATTTAGTTTAGTTGAGAAGTAGTTAGTATAAAGGGGAGAAATTGTCCAGCTTGTTAGTATCTCTTCTAATTTGTTCACTGTCAGGTTAAATAAATAAATTTGTTATTTATAAAGTAGATCAGGGATTTCTTTCTTTTAACCATTAATTTAACAGATTATGAGGGGAAAGGTGAGTTTCTCTGGCTGTTTTGGGGGTAAATTATTAGAGGGGAATGTCCACTCTTGTAAAAAACAGATTGGGGCTTGTGTCAGTTTAAGTATCAGAGGGGTTCAGCTGTTCCCCTTTACAACAATGAAATGGAAAGAGAATAAAACATATTTTCAACCACTCAGTTTTAATTTTATTTGCAGCCAGAAAATATCATCCAAATTTCTGATGAAGGGTCTAGACCTGAACTGTCAGCCTTCCTGCTCCTAAGATGCTGCTTGGCCTCCGGTGTTCATCCAGCTCCACACCTTGTTATCCAAACTGGTGGTTCTATTTGGTCCCTCAAAGACCATCGCTACACTACAGTCTAGGCATTTGGTTTAATTGAAGAGGAGTATTCGGTACAGATATCGCAGGGCATTCAATCAGAACATCAATTCAAGAACTGAAACAGACAAATAACACAGGTTTGTGCAGAAACCTTTGGGAGTTATGGTGAGATTGTCAGTCTGTTCACAAGACTGATGCCACATTTGGTGTTGAGCTGAGTATTCAGCCTCATGATCACATTATTACTAAGATTACCTCTTTCTACCACCATAATATTGCTCAACTTTACCATCACCACCAGCACAACCACACATACCACCCCACACCGCACACAGTCTCAATTCATCTGCTGTTGGAACCCTCACCCATATCTTTGCTTTCTCTACCATCAACTGTTTCAACTTATTCTTAAATTCTATCCTCTGTAAATCTGAGATCATCTAACAAGCTGCTGTTCATGTCTTAACTTGTAGCAAATCCCATTCATCTATTATGCCTATATTCAGTGACCTGAATTAGTTCCTGGTCAAGCAATCTTAATCTTGATCTTAAGGCTGAAAGGTGACTAAGGTTGGGATCTGAACCCTGAGGGGCATTTGACATATTGGAATGACTGGAAGCTAGGAAAACATGGCAGGGATAGCTCTGCTATTAAGTATGATATAACAGATCATAATTGATTACAAACATTTTGGGTTGCTACAAGAAATAGCAAAACCAGGAGGTTATTTGTGGAAGGAGTTTGTAAGTCCCTACAACTCCACAGAGGCTGATATCCTGCCTCCAAGTCACCCTTTATTTACTCACGAACAGTCCTTAAGTATAGTACTCCCTCTTCAGAGTCAGCTGTCTTTGACAGTCCCATTTTGTAGAAAATACTAAAGTACCAAAATGGCACATTATCTGTCATCAACACTTCCAGGACTCCATGTATTGAAAAAGATGCATGCAGTTTTCCTGTTGTCTTTCCCATGTTTGATGAATGGACCCTCTGCAGATTCAACCACTCTGGAGTAGGCATCTACAATGACTAAGAACATTGAACCCATGAAAGGACCTCCATTGTCGATGTGCAACTGAGCCCAAGTTTACCCGGCCATTCCCATAATTATGGGGGAGCTGCTGGTGGTAATTTTTGTCTCCTTGTTTTGTCCCCACCAATGTGCTATATCTGCAATTACACCTGGCCACCAGACATAACTTCTTTCCGACATCTTCATTTTGGCGACTCCTGATGGAGTTCAGCCAGTATTTGGCAGTGACCTCTGCTCGAGTGAATCACCCTTGCTCCCCAAAATAATATGCCATCGTCTACAGTGAGCTGCTCTCACTGTGTCCAAAAATATTTTAATTTTGGTTTTCCGGATCACCACCAGCTGTTTCAGTTTTTAAAAGACTGGATCTTTCTGCGTCTGAAATCTGATATTGTCAGCTGTGACCGGGAGCACGTCCAGAAAATTTAATACCATTACAGACTCTTTCAGTTGGAGTGCCACTGCTGGCGTATCTGCTCAATGAATCCATGTTGCTACTTGGCCTCCTGGAAGGTGTTTTAATTTGTAACTATAAACATTAGTTTAACGATTAGTATTAGCACCCACAGCTGAATGCGGCCCGGAGATATAGGCGGATACGACTTTGGTTCCAGTCTCTTATGAGAAGCAGTTAGTGCACATTACCACTGATGGTAGTAAAAGACTTTAACCCCCAATAGACTTGGGCCCAAATGATTGAGGAGGATTCACCGTGATAGGATCAACATTTTTAATTGGAAAATGGTTGCCTCAGTGAAGTCCTGGTGAATTAGCCAGGAGATTTTAACGAAGGTCTTGGGACTATCTAAGGGGCCAAAGCCACTTTACACGTTGACCAGGCAGCAATTCAGAGATTCTGCAAGGCCCACCTGGTGCCATTTGCCTTGCAGACAAAAGTAGACGTGGAAATCGACAGCGCAGTTTTCAGAATGGGCAGTGCTGGCCATATAATTGTGAAACCTGACATTTTCAGACCTGGAGGGGAAGGGTGAAATAGCAGCAGGAATGCCAATGCCGGCTAAATGTCTCCTCTAAGTGAGAAAGTCAATTTAATTCAGGGGTGAAGTTTGGTGGCAAAACCATGGAAATGGCCTGGTAAACCGTTGATGTGAGGTCAAGTCCCGTGGCTTACAGAGTTTGGATAGGTGATACCATCCAGAAGAAACATGTGGATCAGTTGATCGCCGTTACCTCCTAAACGGGGCAGGAGCAAAACATAACTCGCCCCTCTGAACAACCCAAAGGCCCGGCAGAAACTGCAGGCGCTTCCCCTCTGTCTAATGTTGAGAAAACCTCAGAGTCCAAAATGGATGCAGCCTCGACACCGCTGCCGCTGGAAAAACAGGAGGAGACTCTTCTGAGATGTTCCGGACACAAGAGACAGGCCATGGTCTGGTACACGCCGCCTGTGACCGATTGTGAGTTTGAGGAATCGGACCTGCAGCAAAAGTGTTACAAGAGAAGCTACAAGCAAAAGATCAGGTTTAGATCCCCAGACTTAGTGGTGGAGGAATGTAGCGATTGGAATCAAGTGGACCTCTTTAATATGAGGTTCTCTATTGGGGTTGTTAACTCCAGCCAGTCAGGTAACTGACCAATATAACTGGGAGATTAGAATCTCCTCAGTTGAGGATTGAATCCGAGTTGGCTGGCCACAGCAAGTGTACTGTGCACTATTAAACAAAGGACGATTTGGTGACGGGACACCAGCATCCATGCAGTTATTTCACTTGTCATTCCAAGTGGTAGAGATTGTGGGTTAGGAAGGCGTTATTGAAGCAGTTTTAGTGAATTATGAAGTACTTCTCGTAAATGATAAACTGTCATTTTGTTGTGTTAGTAGAAGGAGTGAATGCTGAAGGTAATGGATGGGTGCCTATCAAGAGGGCTGTGTTGTCCTGGATAATGTCAAACTTACTGCACTCAGCCTGACACGTAGGGTGTATTTTATCATATGCTTGACATGTACTTTGTAGATGATGGACAGGCATTAGAGAATCAATCATTAGAGATGGTGGTGAGTTACTTGCTACAGAATCCCCAGCCTCTGATTTGTTGTATTTATTTGCAGTATGCAGAAGGTATATCCCTCTTCATTTCCCACAATAATGTCTACTGTTTTGGAAATGTCATTTTGTGCAGGACTTACAATTAAATGGTATAGTGACTCTGACATTTTCAACATTATTAACATTGTTATGGGCAGGCATTGCACGATGATGCTGTTGGCTCAAATGCTAAATAATTAACTACATATGTTAAAATACCAGGCATTCAATATGAATTAAATTGAACATGTTCTAAGCATTAATACGAAAGACCAATGCCAAAACAACACTTGTGTACACAACGCATGAACTATTCCCCTCCACACAAAAGGTATTAGAAAAGTGGAAAGAATGGGTGGGAGGAAAATATAAGACTTAGTTGACCTCTTTTAACCCAAGTCTTTTATACTACCAGAGGAAGATGTAAACAAAAACAAACTGACCTTAGTGTTAGAGCTGACTTTATTACACATGCACAAATGTTGCACATGTTTGACCAAGTTCATCACTCCAACAACCAAAGGGTGCATGACAGAATAAGACAGATAGTTGGGAGAGGCTTACATTTCAACAACCACCTTCATAGCCTCAAGAGGTCCCAAAGCACTTATTGGCCATTGAAGTACTTTGAGTGGCAGGAGCAGACTGTTTAAGGAACACAGACAGGGAATGATAAATCAGCCAGGAGAACAAACACTAGTTTACTTTTTTTTATTTTACATTTTAGCTTCTCCTTCACCTTTAATTGCAGTTAACTAATAAACCAAGCTTTTGGGAGCTCACTTACCCATTTTTAAACATCTTTGAAGTTTTGTTCATGTGAATATTTAACATTTTCATCCCTGAATTCTGTAAATGTATTTTTATGCTCGGCCCAGGAAGGGTGCCAATTTTTGCTCAACTTAGTAATAGCTGATCAAAGACAGCTTAGCTAGTCTGTCACCTGAGTAACCCCTTTCCAACCAGAATCTTTGGTAAATTGTTTCTTCAACTGCCCAAACAGGGCACCAGGTATTTACAACAGGCTCTGCAGAGAGGGGGTGGGGAAGCATTTCAGATTGAGAGCACCTCCCAGAGGACAGATCCCCTTTGAAGTTGAAATTTGTCTTACAGACACTGTCCTGGATTCATCCTTTAAAAGGAAATGAAGGAAGGGCAAGAGCTGAACACAATGAAACATAAAGAGAAGCAAAGAAAATCCACTTATTTCACACATTAAGGCTTTTTTGGTCACTGTATTATGTAAGGTATAATCAAAGAAACATTGATTGATTTTCACTTTTCAGGCAGGATGTAGGCAAGAGGGAACAAAATCAGAAGTTGCTGGAGAAGCTCAGCAGGTCTGGCAGCTCGTATGAAAAAAAATCAGAGTTAATGTTTTGGGTCAGGTGACCCTTCCTCAGAACTGTTGGTAGCGAGGAAAATGTTGGTTTATATGCAGAAGATAGGATGGGGGGATGGGGTAAGAAATAAATGATCGGTGGCCATACAGCCCAAAGAGAGAGAACAACAGTTGGACAGATAAAGTAATTGATAACGAACTAGCTTGGAGAGTCAATTGCTGTTAATGGAGACTGTTGGTGACTTATAATAGGTGGTGTGTAATGACACTATGTGGTGATGGTAGCTGAAAGTGGTGGCTAGCTTTCAGTAAATTATCTTGAAGAAGGTGTAATTTGAGGTTTACTCGTCTCCCATCAATTTCAGTTGTCTTCACAAGTAACTTTTCTGTTTTGATTTTTTTTCCAGTTTTCTTTCCTTTTTCTTATCTGCTTATTGCTGGCTTGAGCTGGGAGGGAATTCCTCCAACACCTTGTCAATTCATTGACAGTAACTGTAAAAAGGTTTATTAATACAGATATCACCAAGTCACATGAAATCCTAGTCTTGCCAACTTTCATTACCCAGGAGGTGGTGGAAATCAGGGGCTGAAGGCATGGGCTAAACATCTCCCTCTTTGTCTGTGAACAATAAGGCCAACAATATCTTACTGAGACAAAGCAGAAGTAGCTGGAAAAGCTCAGCAGGTCTGGCAGCATCTGTGAAGAAAATATCTGATTGAGATCAGTTAACTGATCAAAGAGCACACCTATCCTCGGATCTTCTTGTTCTATATACTTCAGAGTTACATTACACTTTCAATACGACTGAGTGCTGAACACTGTTGCTGAATACTTCAACAGAACATGGAGCATTACTGTGCTCAACAGATGCACACCGTATCCAGAAAGAACATCATTTCATTTGTGAATGACTTACACCGAATTGCAAGCAAGCTGAAATTACAGCTCCTCAAGGGAAGAGCTAATTTGAGACTGAATCTTTAGGGGAGTGCTTAGCAAGGTTCTATCAATCCCTCTGCTGTCCAGAGAGGTCCTCCAATTGTCAAAATCAACACAGGTAGATGGGCAACGGGAGCTGCCCAAACAGAACAAGCAATTAATTAGAGGGGAAACAAATTGATCTCACTAGTTTATGGAGCACTATGGTATAGTTCACAAATTGACAGTGCTTCAATATGCCCACTAATACACAGCCATAGCCAGAGGAGGGCACCACAGACACCAGTGTATCTTGTTCCAGATGTCACAACAGAAGAGCCCATTGATATAAAGTATACCCACCATCAATGCGGACAGCCATCCTGCAGGAGAATAAGCTGATTCAAAGCTGTGCCACAGCAAGAAGCTTCTATCTTTGAGGCACAGGTTCGAGCCCAAGTGGGTGGAGTGGTTGAGACAAGAGTGTGTCCAGGCCTCCACAGTTTGCCTCCATGGTCACTTATTGAAGATGTTAGGCAGCAGGACTGTAAGGCTCAGTGAATAGGAGATTTCATAAAGCCAGTGGAGGTAGAGAAAAACCTACTCAATCCAGATCATTTTGAGACAGATTCGATTAACACCAGTCAGCACTGACAGCCACAAAGAGACTGTACCCTTCCCTTTAAAGGATAGGTAGACAATATCAGAGAATGAGACACCACTAACCACAGCAACCAGTCAGAACAGGAGGCTCTTTATTTTCGGAAGGAGCGAGAGAGAGAGAGAGAACACCAGGAGGCTGCCAGGAAGGTATGTTTTCCCACCTTAAAAAGCCTACCTCGAGCGGGAGCAGACTTCATTTATCACTACCCATGTAGTGTCTCCCACCCGCCCTCCTTCTCTAAGAAAAAGGACTTGGTGGCGTGTAGATAAACTAAGGCTTTTTCTAGTTCACATTTTTTAAATATCGTGTGATTGGTAAAAACTTTTCTCATTCCTTTTTCATTTATCTAAGTTAAGTTTAAGATTAAAAATGGCAGGAGATCTCAGACCCGTGTTACATAGAACATAGAACATTACAGCACAGTATAGGCCCTTCGGCCCTCGATGTTGTGCCGACCTGTCATACCGATCACAAGCCCATCTAACCTACACTATTCCATGTACGTCCATATGCTTGTCCAATGACGACTTAAATGAACTTAAAGTTGGCGAATTTACTACCGTTGCAGGCAAAGCGTTCCATTCCCTTGCTACTCTCTGAGTAAAGAAACTACCTCTGACATCTGTCCTATATCTTTCACCCCTCAATTTAAAGCTATGCCCCCTCGTGCTCGCCGTCACCATCCAAGGAAAAAGACTCTCCCTATCCACCCTATCTAACCCTCTGATTATCTTATATGTTTCAATTAAGTCACCTCTCAACCTTCTTCTCTCGAATGAAAACAGCCTCAAGTCCCTCAGCCTTTCCTCGTAAGACTTTCCCTCCATACCAGGCAACATCCTAGTAAATCTCCTCTGCACCCTTTCCAAAGCTTCCACATCCTTCTTATAATGCGGTGACCAGAACTGTACGCAATACTCCAAGTGCGGCCGCACCAGAGTTTTGTACAGCTGCAGCATAACCTCATGGTTCCGGAACTCGATCCCTCTATTAATAAAAGCTAAAACATTGTATGCCTTCTTAACAACCCTGTCAACCTGGGTGGCAACTTTCAAGGATCTGTGTACATGGACACCGAGATCTCTGTGCTCATCTACACTACCAAGAATCTTACCATTAGCCCTGTACTTTGCCTTCTGGTTACTCCTACCAAAGTGCATCACCTCACACTTGTCTGCATTAAACTCCATTTGCCACCTCTCACCCCAGCTCTGCAGCTTATCTGTGTCTCTCTGTAACCTACAACATCCTTCCTCACAATCCACAACTCCACCGACCTTAGTGTCGTCTGCAAATTTACTAACCCATCCTTCTACGCCCTCATCCAGGTCATTTATAAAAATGACAAACAGCAGTGGACCCAACACCGACCCTTGCGGTACACCACTAGTAATTGGTTTCCAGGATGAACATTTCCCTTCAACCACCACCCTCTGTCTTCTTTCAGCAAGCCAATTTCCGATCCAAACTGCAATATCTCCCACAATTCCATTCCTCCGCATTTTGTACAATAGCCTATTGTGGGGAACCTTATTGAACACCTTGCTGAAATCCACATCAACTGGTTTACTCTCATCTACCTGTTTGGTCATCTTCTCAAAGAACTCAATAAGGTTTGTGAGGCACAACCTACCCTTAACAAAGCCGTGCTGACTATCCCTAATCGAATTATTCTTGTCTGGATGATTATAAATCCTATCCCTTATAACCTTTTCCAACACTTTACCAACAACTGAAGTAAGGCTCACTGGTCTATAATTACCAGGGTTGTCTCTACTCCCTTTCTTGAATAGGGGAACCACATTTGCAATCCTCCAGTCGTCTTCACTATTCCTGTAGACAATGATGAGTTAAAGATCAATGCCAAAGGCTCGGCAATCTCCTCCTTGGCTTCCCAGAGGATCCTAGGATAAATCCCATCCGGACCAGGGGACTTATCTACCTTCACACTCTGTAGGATTTCTAATACCTCTTCCTTGTGAACCTCAATCCCACCTAGTCTAGTAGCCTGTATCTCAGTATTCTCCTCGACAACATTGTCATTTTCTCGAGTGAATACTGTCGAAAAATATTCATTTAGTGCTTCCCCTATCTCCTCTTGCTCAATGTGGGAGCTCAGGGACACGGCTGATGATCCTGACTCCTTCATGTGCAGAAAGTGTGTCCAGCTGCAGCTCTTGTTAGACCACATGACGGCTCTGGAGCTGTGGATGGACTCAGTTTGGAGCATACGCTTTGCTGAGGGGGTTGTGGACAGCACGTTTAGCGAATTGGTCACACCGCAGATGAGGATTGCTGAGGAAGAAAGGAAATGGGTGACCAAAAGGCAGAGAAAGAGCAGGAAGGCAGTGCAGGTGTCTCCTGTGGTCATCTCCCTCCAAAACAGGTGTACCGTTTTGGATACTGTTGGGGGAGATGGCTCACCAGGGGAAGGCAGCAGTAGCCAGGTTCATGGCACCGTGGCTGGCTCTGTTGTGCAAAAGGGAGGGAAAAGAGTGGAAGGGCGATAGTCATTGGGGATTTAATTATGAGGGGAGTAGATAGTAGACTCCCAAATGGTATGTTGCCACCCAGATGCACAGGTCAGGGGTGTCTCAAATTGGCTGCAGAACATTCTGAAGGGGGAGGGTGAATAGCCAGTTGTCGTGGTGTATACAGGCACTAATGATACAGGCAGAAAATGAGATGAGGTCCTACAAACAGAATTTAGGGAGTTAGGAGCCAAATTAAAAAGTAGGACCTCAGGACTGCTACCAGTGCCACGTGCTGGTCAGAACAGAAATGAAAGAATAGCCAGGGTGAATGTGTGGCTTGAGAGATGGTGCAGGAGAGAG
Organism: Stegostoma tigrinum; assembly: GCF_030684315.1. Lineage (NCBI taxonomy): Eukaryota > Metazoa > Chordata > Chondrichthyes > Orectolobiformes > Stegostomatidae > Stegostoma > Stegostoma tigrinum. The sequence continues at coordinate 8,495,900 of NC_081375.1, forward strand.
GGGTTCAGATTTTGGGATATTAGGACCAGTTCTGGGGAAGGTGGGACTATTACAAATTGGACGGTCTACACCTGGGCAGGACTGGAGCCAATGTCCTTGGGGGTGCTTTTGCTAATGCTGTTGGGAAGCATTTAAACTAATATGGCAGGGGGATGGGAACCAAATATTGGACAGGTTATTGGACCAAAAGGAGGTAGTAACTAAAGCCTGCAGGGAACTAGATAATGAAGTCAGCATGACCAAAGGGAAGAGTAGGCAGGGAGCAGATGATGAACACAAAGGAGCAGGTGGTCTGAGGTGCATTTGTTTTAATGCAAGAAGTATAGTAGATAAGACAGATGAACTTAGGGCTTGGATCGGTACCTAGGAGTATGGTGCTATTGCTATTACTTAGACTTGGTTGAGGGAAGGGCATGATTGGCAATTAGATGTCCCAGATATCGATGCTTCAGGTGGGATAGAGAGGGAGGTAAAAGGGGTGGAAGAGATGCATTACTGGTCAAAGAGGATATCACAGCTGTACTGAAGGAGGACACGATAGAGGACTCGAGCAGTGAGGCAATATGGACAGAACTCAGAAATAGGAAGGGTGCAGTAACAATGCTGGGGCTGTACCCCAGGCTTCCCAACAGCGAGCATGAGATAGAGGTACAAATATGTAAACAGATTACAGAAAGGTATAGGAGCAACAGGGCAGTGGTGATGGGAGATTTTAATTTTCTCAACATTGGCTGGGATTCACTTGGTGGTAGGGGTCAAGATGGAGCAGAATTCGTAAGGAGCATCCAGGAGGGTTTTCTAGAGTAGTATGTATGTAGTCCAACTCGGGACGGGGCCAAATCATTTACGGACCTGGTGTTGGGGAATGAGCCCGGCCAGGTGATTGAAATTACAGCAGGGGACTACTTTGGAAATAGTGACCACAATTCCGTAAGTTTTACAATGCTCATGGACAAAGATGAGAGTGGTCCTAAAGGAAGAGTTCTAAACTGGGGGAAGGCCAACTATACCAAAATTCAGCAGGATCTGGTGAATGTCGATGGGGAGAAACTGTTTGAAGGTAAATCCACATTCGATATTTGGGAGGCTTTTAAAGAGATGTTGATTAGCGTGCAGGAGAGACATGCTCCAGTGAAAATGAGGGATGGAAATGGCAAGGTTAGGGAACCATGGATGATAAGTGAAATTGTGAGACTAGCTAAGAGTAAAAAGAAAGCATACATAAGGTCTAGGCGACTGAAGACAGACGAAGCTTTGGAAGAATATCGGGAATGTAGGGCGAATCTGAAACGAGGAATTAAGAGAGCTAAAAAGGGATATTAGATATCTGTGGCAAACATGGTTAAGGAAAATCCCAAAGCCTTTTATTCATATACAAAGAGCAAGAGGGTAACTTTAGAAAGGATTGGCCCACTTAAGGACAAAGAAGGAAAGTTATGCTTTGAGTTAGAGAAAAGGGGTGACATTCTTAACGATAACTTTGCATTGGTATTCACCAAGGAGAGGGACAAGATGGATATTGAGGTTAGGGATAGATGATTGATTACTCGAGGTCAAATTGGCATAAGGAGGGAGGAAGTGTTGGGCATCCTAAAAGGCATGAAGGTGGACAAGTCCCCAGGTCCGGATGGGATCTATCCCAGGTTACTATGGGACGCGAGAGAGGAAATAGCCGGGGCTTTAACAGACATCTTTGCAGCATCCTTAAACTCGGGTGAGGTCCTGGAGGACTGGAGAATTGCTAATGTTGTCCCCTTGTTTAAGAAGGGTAGCAGGGATAATCCAGGTAATTATCGACCAGTGAGCCTGACATCAGTGGTCGGGAAGCTGCTGGAAGAGATACTGAGGGATAGGATCTATTCCCGTTTGGAAGAAAATGGGCTTATCAGTGATAGGTAATATGGTTTTGTACAGGGAAGGTCATGTCTTACGAACTTAGTAGAATTCTTTGAGGATATGACAAAGTTGATTGATGAGGGAAAGGCTATAGATATCATATACATGGACTTCAGTAAGGCGTTTGATAAGGTTCCCCATGGCAGACTGATGGAGAAAGTGAAGTCGCATGGGGTCCAGGGTGTGCTAACTAGATGGATAAAAAACTGGCTGGGCAACAGGAAACAGACAGTAGTAGTAGAAGGGAGTTTCTCAAATTGGAGACCTGTGACCAGTGGTGTTCCACAGGGATCTGTGCTGGGACCACTGTTGTTTGCGATATACGTAAATGATTTGGAGGAAGGTATAGGTGATCTAATTAGCAAGTTTGCAGATGACACGAAGATTGGTGGAGTAGCAGACAGTGAAGGGGACTGTCAAAGATTACAGCAGAATATAGATAGATTGGAGAGTTGGGCAGATAAATGGCAGATGGAGTTCAATCTGGGCAAATGCAAGGTGCTGCATTTTGGAAGATCTAATTCAAGAGCGAACTATACAGTGAATGGAAAAGTCCTGGGGAAAATAGATGTACAGAGAAATCTGGATGTTCAGGTCCATTGTTCCCTGAAGGTGGCAATGCAGGTCAATAGAGTGGTCAAAAGGCATGCTTTCCTTCATCGGACAGAGTATTAAGTACAAGAGTTGGCAGGTCATGTTACAGTTGTATATGACTTTGGTTTGGCCTTATTCAGAGTACTGCGTACAGTTCTGGTCACCACATTACCAAAAGGATGTGAAAGATGCTTTGGAGAGGGTGCAGAGGAGGTTCACCAGGATGTAGCCTGGTATGGAGGGCACTAGCTATGAAGAAAGTTTGAGTTGATTAGGATTAATTTCATTAGAAAGACGGAGATTGAGGGGGACCTGATTGAGGTCTACAAAATCATGAGGGGTATAGACAAGGTGGATAACAAGAAGCTTTTTCCCCAGAGTGGGGGACCCAATTACTAGGGATCATGAGTTCAAAGTGAGAGTGGAAAGTTTATGGGTGATATGCGTGGAAAGTTCTTTACACAGAGGGTGGTGGGTACCTGGAACGCGTTGCCAGAGGAGGTGGTAGACGCAGACATGATAGTGTCTTTTAAGATGTATCTGGACAGGTATATGGATGGGCAGGGGCAAAGGGATACAGACCCTTAGAAAACAGATGGTAGGGTTAGACAGCGGATCTCGATCGGCACAGGCTTGGTGGGCTGAAGTGCCTGTTCCTGTGCTGTAATTTTCTTTGTTCTTTGTTCACATTATACTGTTCTTCAAGGAGAAAATTTGGGGAACCAAGACACCACAGAAGTTGCACAACCTGATGTCCTGATGTGGCAACATGGTCTTTCAGATAACCCTTCAATATTCCCTACCATAAAAGGTGTGCCCAAACTGCCAGGATCAATGAGGAACTATATCCAGCACCAGTCCAGGCAGTGTCCTGAATATGGAATTCCTGGAGGTGCCAGGGCCTCGGAAAAGCAAGGAAAAATTTTCACAACGGCCAAGAGCCCAAAGCAGACACCCTAGACCAACATCTTTCAGACAACAGAATGGAGAATAACTAAAGCCTCAAAGGATCCGCCAAATGTGAAATCCAACTCCCTAAAGCATGATGCACGAATAGAAAGCCTGAATGGATACTGAAGAACATTGCACTACTAGAAGACAACTCCAGCAAAGCGATCAGAGATGATCCTGAAAAAACATACAAGAGTATTTCTCCTGAATCCATGCATCAACTAACAGAACACAAGGTGGAGGATCCATACAACGTGGGAGAGGCCATCAATGGGAACATCCAAGAGGCTGAGCCTCAGATCAACACAGACCATTTACTCTGTAGGAGGCAGTGGCATAAACATGCTCACAAAGAGCAGAAGAACATTCCCAACCAACTGGGCACACATCTGACGATAGCACCACATCAGAGTGTGACAGGTATAACTCCAGTGTTATGATTCCGACTGATGATCTGGCGTGAGACATATTTTGATACGCCACAAATTTTAGCTTTGAAATTTACTTAATCTGGTGATCAGTCATTGGGTACCTTCATTGAATATGTTTAATGTACTTTTGACAAATGAACATAAGTTATTACGCACAAGTAAATCTAAGAAAATTTGAAAAGATCTGCTCAGAAAGAATCAAAAGAAGTATTAAACCCTTTATCCCTGCCATATCCTTTCATAAACACTCAAACCGAGTATCACTCCAATCTTAGATAATAAGATGTGAGGCTGGATGAACACAGCAGGCCCAGCAGCATCTCAGGAGCACAAAAGCTGACGTTTCAGGCCTAGACCCTTCATCAGAGAGGGGGAATGGGGTGACGGTTCTGGAATAAATAGGGAGAGAGGGGGAGGCGGACTGAAGATGGAGAGAAAAGAAGATAGGTGGAGAGGAGAGTATAGGTGGGGAGGTAGGGAGAGGATAGGTCAGTCCAGGGAAGACGGACAGGTCAAGGAGGTGGGATGAGGTTAGTAGGTAGGAGATGGATGTGCAGCTTGGGGTGGGAGGAAGGGATGGGTGAGAGGAAGAACAGGTTAGGGAGGCAGAGACAAGCTGGACTGGTTTTGGGATGCAGTGGGTGGAGGGGAAGAGCTGGGCTGGTTGTGAGGTGCAGTGGGGGGAGGGGACGAACTGAGCTGGTTTTGGGATGCGGTGGGGGAAGGGGAGATTTTGAAGCTGGTGAAGTCCACATTGATACCATTGGGCTGCAGGGTTCCCAAGCGGAATATGAGTTGCTGTTCCTGCAACCTTCGGGTGGCATCATTGTGGCACTGCAGGAGGCCCATGATGGACATGTCATCTAAAGAATGCGAGGGGGAGTGGAAATGGTTTGCGACTGGGAGGTGCAGTTGTTTATTGCGAACCGAGCGGAGGTGGTGATCTGCAAAGCGGTCACCAAGCCTCCGCTTGGTTTCCCCAATGTCGAGGTAGCTACACCGGGTACAATGGATGCAGTATACCACATTGGCAGATGTGCAGGTGAACCTCTGCTTAATATGGAAAGTCAACTTGGGGCCTGGGATAGGGGTGAGGGAGGAGGTGTGGGGGCAAGTGTAGCATTTCCTGCAGTTGCAGGGGAAGGTACCAGGTGTGGTGGAGTTGGAGGGCAGTGTGGAGCGAACAAGGGAGTCATGGAGAGAGTGGTCTCTCCGGAAAGCAGACAAGGGTGGGGATGGAAAAATGTCTTGGGTGGTGGGGTCGGATTGTAGATGGCAGAAGTGTCGGAGGATGATGCATTGTATCCGGAGGTTGGTGGGGTGGTGTGTCAGAATGAGGGGGATCCTCTGGGGGTGGTTGTGGCGGGGGCTGGGTGTGAGGGATGTGTTGCGGGAAATGCGGGAGACGCAGTCAGGGGCGTTCTCGACCACTGTGGGGGGAAGTTGCAGTCCTTGAAGAACTTGGACATCTGGGATGTGCGGGAGTGGAATGCCTCATCGTGGGAGCAGATGCGGCGGAGGCGGAGGAATTGGGAATAGGGGATGGAATTTTTGCAGGAGGGTGGGTGGGAGGAGGTGTATTCTAGGTAGCTGTGGGAGTCGGTGGGCTTGAAATGGACATCAGTTACAAGCTGGTTGCCTGAGATGGAGACTGAGAGGTCCAGGAAGGTGTTGGTGAAGTGGATGAACTGTTCGAACTCCTCTGGGGAGCAAGAGGCGGCGCCGATACAGTCATCAATGTAACGGAGGAAGAGGTGGGGTTTGGGGCCTGTGTAGGCGCAGAAGAGGGACTGTTCCACGTAACCTACAAAGAGGCAGGCATAGCTGGGGCCCATGCGGGTGCCCATGGCCACCCCCTTTTTCTGTAGGAAGTGGGAGGAATCGAAAGAGAAGTTGTTGAGGGTGAGGACGAGTTCGGCTAGGCGGATGAGGGTGTGGGTGGAGGGGGACTGGTCGGGCCTGCGGGACAGGAAGAAGCGGAGGGCCTTGAGGCCATCTGCATGTGGAATGCAGGTGTATAGGGACTGGACGTCCATGGTGAAAATGAGGTGTTGGGGGCCAGGGAATTGGAAGTCCTGGAGGAGGTGGAGGGTGTGGGTGGTGTCACGGACGTAGGTAGGGAGTTCCTGGACCAAAGGGGAGAAAATGGAGTCCAGATAGGTGGAGATGAGTTCGGTGGGGCAGGAACAGGCTGAGACAATGGGTCGACCAGGGCAGGTAGGTTTGAGGATTTTGGGAAGGAGATAGAAACGGGCCGTGCGCGGTTGGGGAACAATCAGGTTGGAGGCTGTGGGTGGGTGGTCCCCTGAGGTGATGAGGTCATGAATGGTGTTGGAGATGATGGTTTGGTGCTCGGGGTCATGATCGAGGGGGCGGTAGGAGGTGGTGTCGGAGAGTTGGCGTTTGGCCTCGGCGATGTAGAGGTCAGTGCGCCATACTACCACTGCGCCACCCTTGTCTGCGGGTTTGATGGTGAGCTTGGGGTTGGAGCAGAGGGAGCAGAGGGCTGCCCATTCTGCGGGGGAGAGGTTGGAGTGGGTGAGAGGGGTGGAGAGGTTGAGGCGGTTAGTGTCTCGACGGCAGTTGGAGATGAAGAGGTCGAGGGAAGGTAGGATGCCTGGGGGTGGTGTCCAGGAGGAGGACTTGTGTTGGAAGCGGGCAAGGGGGTCAGTGGAGGGAGGGTTCACTCCAATCTTCCCTCTTCAATTTCCTACACAATTGACAAGATTGCAAGCTTTCCCTTTTGGTGATTTCCTACATATTCACCAGAGACTCACAGAAACAGGCTACCTCGTCGGGTATTCTCACTGAACTGTAAGGAAAGCTCAGGACTTTTTCCAGCCCTGCCTATTTAAACAGCTAAAACATTTCAAGATTTCCTTCCAGTTCTGATGACTTGGAGATGGCCAAAGAGATCATTTTAACAAACGAACTGAACCTGCTTCTGGCCTCGAGCCTGTCTTTCTGCAAGTCATTAAAGTACAACTTAGTAAACGCTTTCGCAATTATCTCAGTGGGTAGCTCATCTAGGTATTTAGCTTGTCCGATGAATTTTTGGAAATGCTGTTTTGACCCACCGCTAGAATACAATTTCGTGACCTTTAAGAAATGTCATCTTCACAGAATTAAAAATCAAAAACCCATTTACCTCTATTTTAGAATCCAAGTTTCCAATTTAGGATATATTTTTAGCCTTCACCACACTAGCAACATCGAGAATCCCACAGATATCAATTCTGTTGAGCCAACAGCACACAATATACCAGTAGATGTGAGGGAAGATGACCCTGGATCACCTTTTACTCGACATCCAACACTATGATGATACCATATACAAGCCGGGCTGAAGGAAATTCAGACAGATTCAGCCGAATGACAGTTGAGGGAATACAATAAGTGTGTTTAATCCCAACTGTAAGAGCAACACATAATACTCCATTGTGGGGCATTTCCCGGAAGAAAAATTTAGTCTCCTAAGAAGGAAACACACACCCAACTCCAGTCCAGCCTGTCCTCTTGGACTGCCTAAAAGACATTGCAGCTTCACCACAGGAGACTTGGCTGACAGGGGAAAGGAATACTAGTTACTAATGAATAGAAATGTAAATGTGTCAATGACAGGAAAAATAAAAAAAAAATGATATAGGGGTACAGGTAATGGGAAAGATTCAACTTTAATTTCTTTTGCCCCTTGATTTTCTCGATTAACCAATGTTTTTAGCAATCCAGCTCACAGGTTCTGGCAATACCTCTCTAAATCTCTTCATCGATTCCTCTTAAAACCTATCCCTTAAATCAAACTTTTAGTTACTACTCCTAATATCATTTTCTTCGCTTTGGTGCTAAGGATTGTCAGAAGGGATTTGCAGCTGGTGAAAAATAAAGGAGCAGCAAAGGAGGACCAGAGTAGGGCCAGACTGGGTGGCGTAATGGGACTCTGGAGTTGGGCTGACCTTCAGCAAAAAGCTGGATGGAGGTACCAACAAGAGGACCGAAACGAAATTTTAAAAACATAGTTAAAGAAATTAGTTGAGATAAAATAGATTCAAACCTTTGGAGAATCTGCATCAACATTGTTGAGGAGCAACTGCTTACGTAGGAAAATTTCCATTATAAATATTTCCACAGCAAATATCAATTATAAATTTTGACATTAAAGCAATCTCAAATGTTCTGACAAAGGAAAAGTAGGCAACATACATGTGAGAGTTTCTCAAATAACGCGTATATAGTTTGCAGTTTTCTGAGAGACAACAAGGTTAATAAATTTTAAGAACAGTTATATATCACTTCTTAAAAAGCAAGAAAAAAATTCAAGCACAATTACAAAGAATTTTGTAATAATCAATTCCAGAAAAAGGTCTATTTATTCCACATCTTCTGATCTCTATTTCACTTCAATTATAGGCTTTTATTTCTAAATTTGTAAATACATAAAACATCAACATGATTTTGATTAAACAATTGATTCAATAAGACAATTAGGATCTGGCTACATGATACTGAATAGTTGTGCCACTGCTTCTTATTTGCATACTGTTGCATATAACGGATAGAACTGCCAGTGGATTGCAGATTCACCTTGGAAAAACACTGGAGCACTTATCCATTTCCTGAACTCTTTTGCTACGGCCGTTGTTACTTCCTCTTGGCTCAGTTCTGACATGAATTGACCTATAACGGTAATACATTCTGGATATTAAATCCACTTTGCAGAGAGTTAAAATAAGAAAAAACTATATCACCAAAGTAAGAAAGCAACAGCGAATGTTGTCCAATCCTGATGTGGCGAAATTAGTTGCAAGAGATTCATCAAGATTGGCTTAACATTTTTCACTCAGAAAATGGGTGCCTGAATGAAGCCCTAATGAAATACCCATATGTCTTCCAGGAAGGTCTAGGGACTATCAAAGAAGCCAAGGCCATATTGCATGTTGACCAGAAAGCAATTCCACAACTCTCCAAGGCCCGCCAAGTAGAGGCAGAAATCAAAAGGGAAGTGAAGGAATCATCAAACCTGTCCATTTTGTGGAATTGACAGTCCCGGTCGTACTGATTAGGAAGCCCGATGGGCCAGTTCGCCTTTGTGGGGATTTTAAGCAAACGATAAACCATTTTTCGCAGCAGAGGATTAGATGGGTTATTGACTGTGCCGTTTTTAAGCAGACGATGGAGTTCATTTTACAAGATCTACCCAGGTTGCCATTTAACAAAATGACGTGCTCATAACAGAGAAGACCAATAAGGAGCACTTAGAGAACTTGGGGCATCATCTTTAGATGTTTCTCCCTGGTGGGTGAATGCCTTGGAAGGGAACAATGAGTATTCCAGGCAATGCAAGTGACCTGCTTAAGTTACAGCGTCTACGAGACTAGGTTACACCCGATGGAAAAGATAGTGAGGATGATCAAAGTTGTCCCGACTCCTACATCTATACTGCAATGTAGCCAAGCCATAGCTTTCAGGGAAGAAACAGCTATCATCCTCTAAAGTGTTGGCACGCTATGATCCCAAGCAAGATCTGCTATTGACATGCGATGCCTCCCCAAACGACATTGGAGTAGTATTCTCTTATAGGTGTCCTATTGGAGAGAAAAGCCCAACAGCATATGCATCCAGGACTTTGGTTAATGCAGATCATAAATACACCCAAATAGAGAAGGAGGGTTAAGCAGTCATATTGGGAGTCTGCAAGTTTCATCAGTAGCTTTAGGGACATAAATTTGTAATAATGGCCAACAATAAATCCCTACTAGGTCTACTTAAAGAAGACAAGGCAGTGCTGCGCATAGCTTCAGACCAAATTGAGCAGTGGGCTCCAATACTAAGTGTGTATAAATACAGTTTGGAACACTGTTCAGGAGGCCAAGTAGCATGTACAGATGCATTGAGCTGCCTCCCGCTGGCAGATGTGCCACCACTGGTACTGTCACTGGAAGAGTCTGTAATGGTTTTCAATTTTCTGGACATACTTCCACTCACAGATGACAATATTGAGCTTTGGACAGAGAAAAATTTGGTCCTGGCAAAACTGGAACAAGCTGCTGGTGACGGCGGAAACCAAAGGACTGTCACAATCAGAACTGAAACCTTTCTAGACCTGGAGAGACCAGATCACAGTACAGGACGGTGTCTTATTCTGAGAAGCAAGAGTGATTGTCCTGAGCATAGGTCACCACCAGATACAAGCTGAACTCCACCAGTATCATCCAGAGGTTTCCAAAATGATGATGTTGGTGAGAAATTATGTCTATAGTGTCCAGGCTTCGATGTAGACATAGGTGCATTGGTAGGGCAGTGCCCGGACCACCAGCAAGGACAGAAATTACCACCAGCAGCTCCCGTACATTCGTGGGAATGACCAGGTAAACCCCGGATTTGGTTCCATGTTGACAGTGCAAGTTCTTTCCATGTGCTTCTCATTCTTTGTCAGAGTGAATGCTCATTCAAAATGGCCAGACTTGCATAGGGTTCATCAAACATGAGGACGATGATTGAAAAACTGTGTGCATCTTTTGCAATACATGGATTCCTGGAAGTGTCCATCACACATAATAGGCCATTGTCGTGATTGTAACAAAGTCAATCAAATCCACCTCAGAAAATATTAGTTCCCTGATTAGGGCTAAGAATTTAGTCCAGAGAACCCTGGCTGACAGATATTCACAGGAGTATCAAAGGTTCTGTTCACTCTGAGTGCTGGCTCTGAGGGAACTGAAACAACATCAAAGGACTCTCCATGTGTAAATAAAGAGTGACTTGGTGATGGGAAACTGGTCCCTGAGGAGTTATTTCAATTTTAGTCAGTTTGAGAGTTTGAGTGTTGGGCTCAGATGACAGTTCCAGTCAGTTTGTATATTTGGGTAAAGGTTACAGTCACAGGGACTTCACATGTTAGCTACAGCTAGTATGGGGGTTTGGATGATGGATGTAGCCAGTCTGAAAATTCAAATGACAGTCATAGCTAATGTATGACTCCAAATGATGATTACAGCCAATCTAGCGATTCAGACAATGGCTACAGCCAGTCTGGTGGTCTGGACATTGCTTACAACCAGGTTGTGTTTCAGATAGTTAATAATTACAATTAGTTTGCATTTAGTTTATTTTAGTTAGTGTATAGGTTTAGACAAAAGCAAAATACTGCAGGTACTGAAGATCTGAAATATAAACAGAAATTGCTGGAAATACTAAGCACATCTGGCAGCAAGTTCAGAATTATCATTTGAAACAACACTACTAATACATTAGCTGGATTTTGTCTCTACAAATACGGACACACCTGTATTTCCTGCATTTTCAGTTTTACGTGCATTTTCAGAAATTTCACATGTATCTACTCAATAATAATAGATATCTGTTTATTGTTAGATGTGTCAATAAACTTTTATATTATAACTAATAACACAAGGTGTTTCCCGGCTGAAGCCAGTAATTTCAATCATGACCATATACCTGACTGGAAGTTCTAAAATTAGTTGAAAGTAAAATCTTATGACTGCAATAATTAAAGACAGTTTTTTTTTAAGTCAAGAGGGCTTGGGGAAAATTTTGAGAAATTGGAGTCTTAATTTTGTAAAGATCTATTTATCACAACATGTTTTATTCTTCTTAATGTTTGATTTGGACTGTATTATGAAAAAAGGAGTTTAAAACCAAGGACTGTGGAAAGGATTTTTGCACTCTTAAAAACAAGTTACCTGAAACAACCTGTCCGTCTTCTCTCCCACCTACACACTCCTCCCACTTCACTGAGCAATCCCCACCATTGCCTACCTGCACTCACCAATCATCATCCCACCTACCTTCCCCAGTCCCACCCCTCCTCTCTCTATTTCTGAGCTCCCTTCCCCTCCCCATTTCTGAACAAGGGTCCCCACCCGAAATATCAACTTCCCTGCTCCTCTGATGCTGTGCTCCTCCAGCTCCACACTGTGTTATCTCTGACTCCAGCATTGTCAATTCTTACTAGAACTCATTATGAGTTGTGGTTGCACCACTGCTTTTCAGCAATCGGCAAACCAAGATGACATGGCACCTGGATGCAGAGTGAGATTCTTATAGCACAGACTGAGTTTGAGCAATTGTGATCAGTTGTTGATATAATTAGCTTCCCAACAATACCCTGATTGGCTGTTGGACAAGTGTATAGCAAAAGGAACATCTCATCAATGCTGGGGACAGGTGCTATGAACAATGTTTCCCTAGTAGTTTTTCTTATATGTATAGCACCATTTTTTTCTGTTTGTTTGTGTCTGTTTGTGTAGGGGTTTAAAAGGAGATTAGAGACCAGCCTGTGGTATATATTTGTAATGCACACCAGTCAGAATTTTTAATTTTAATCTGATTCATCAGAAAGGCAAACTGGGGACTTTGCATACATTTATTAAATCATTAACATTTGAGGCACCCTGGGAGTAAGTGGGACTTCAGCTTTCCCATGTAGGTCATGACAGTTTGATCACTGTCTGTCCAGGGCTTTTCTGTGGGTACAACATAAATATACAGATTCCGTTATACAATTTAAGAATGAGCAGGAACTCAACATTATGCTTGGTGATGATGCAGAATGAGTTGCTCATAGATAGTCAATCCAAGTTACAGAAACAGCAGACATTTCTCTGAATGTTTCTTGGTGATAAGGAAACAATTCTTAAGCTAGTGTCCCAAAAGCTTTGCTTAGACATCATCTGCACCCTGGATATTCTAAGCTTCTCTAATCATCCATATACATAATTATTTTTACACAAGACTTCCAACAATAGGATGAAGTGGCCAAAACATCTTACGCGGCAAATTTTACAGTATGATGCTACTAATGCTACATCACAAACTGGTACTCATGTTCCCTGCAGAGCAAGCTTCCACCTCTGCTATGTTGTCGGTTGCCGGGGGGCGGGGGGGGGGGGGGGGGGGGGATATTATTACGCATCTCTTGAGTAGGTGGGACTTGAACCCACATCCATCAGACATGCATCTGGAAGATGCCTCTCAACTGGAGCTGTTTTGAAAGCAGCAAGTAGTCAGTAGGGGAGTAAAATAAACAAATATTCACCCAGAAGAGCGACAAGGATTGTAATGTATAAGATTTCATGGATGCCCCAAGCTGCCACCATATTCCTGGGGTTACACGGATATTTTTAAACATAAAATCAAACATACATAATTGCATCTACAATAGTTAATGTCCATTCAAAGAAAATGCTAGAATGAGGTGTTTTAACCTGGAGAATGCCATATTAAATGAGAAAGAACAAAGAAGCTTACATTCAGAGGGGTGAACATTTTAAAAATGCCAAAGCAAATTAAGTGAGTAAACAGTGTAGGCAATTTCTTAATCTGCCACAAAGACTATACAGTGTAAAGCTTGTGGTCTACAGTTTACAATGATGAAAACATAACCTGGTCTGGCCTGGATTTCAATACACTTTTATATTGCTATCTGCCAACGCATTCAAATGGTATTAGACTACTATTGGTATTCCAGCAGTCTAGTCGTTACCGTGGTGATGAAGGTATTGCCAATAACAAAAGCTGCTTTCAGTCTTATCCTTGATGTTCACTCAATGCGCAGTCTTATGAGCTGCTGTGAAATACCCTGCCAAGCCAGTAGTGTAAACAGGCAAAATGTGTCTTAAGCAAGAATTGGAGTGGTCTGTCCCATATCAGGTATGAACTGTAAGTGGGGCATTCGTTTGTGACAACAGTCTTTGAAATCACTAGCTTGTTTGTCAAGCATACTTTGATAATTAATATATTGCACCGTTGGAAGGATGCTGGTTTTTCAAGTATACCCAACTCTTTTATGCTGTCAGGGTTATGAGAAATGGAATAAAAATAAAAACACGTACAGTACAAGGGTGCTGCACATTTTCATGTTCTTTCTACCAGCCAATTTCAGAACAACATTTTTAAAGTGTTGATTGCTTAGCCAGGTATTGGGCCAATGTAAGATTATAAAAAATGACTAGGTAGTTCTATTAAGGAAAATATCTGAGGTTTCACCAGTGATTCAGCGCCTTGGGGGCAGTTGCTCGGAAACTGATCCCATGGCCATTTCCAGAAAGATTGGGGACAGGAATGAGGCTGCCAGGATATGTATAGCCTCATATATATTATGTATTTATTTCAATTGGGTGTTTTGTCTGAATTTTCAAAGACTCACTGTATGCTGAAGCTCATGGAATTGAAGCAAATTCCAGAAATGTTAAGGGTTCTAGAGCCTGGCCTGCTTAAACAGTATTACAATGTTTTGTGTTCATTTTCAAGACAATTTTGCAGAGGTTTGGCCTATGTATTTATAACTTTGTTTCATGAGAACCCAGCCACTTTTGACTTTCTTTTGCTGCCAATATTTTTCTCCAGTATTGTTTGTTTTGGCAGGCATCTTTCAAATTTCATCCTTGGGATATGGACCTCACTTACTAATGCCAGCATTTGTTGCCCATCAGTAACTACCTTTGTATAGTTATTGTTACCCTTCATCTCAAAATGCAGCACTCCATGCAGTGAAAGTACTCCATGTTACTGTAAGTTGAAGATCCAGCATTTCAATCTAGTGACGATGAAGGAATGTAAATGACACCATTTGAAATGCTAGACAGTGTGTTTTTCATTAGATTCCAATATGCCAATTAAATTCCAATACCTGGATCCTTCAGATGAGAAAGCAATATTCTTCTGGGGCCACCAAGTTGAAGCACCATGACACCTGAGGCCTTGTGCCTGCTTTCATCATTATTATGACTAGTGTTTACAATTTCTCTAAATGTACTATTATAGAGTCTATATTTTTGAATTGGGCGATTAAAAACCTTAAAAATGTCCAAACGATAAATGATACATCATGGATTCATTAAGGAGAGGACACGTCTGATGAATCTGGTTACGGTTTCTGAAGACATAACTAAAATAGTGGATAGTAAAATATCTATGGATGTTATTGTTACGAAGTTGTGTAGAATAATTGTGAATTGAAGGCAGGAAGCTAGAATCTATTTGTAAAAAAATGATAAGGGAGAAGAACGCATTGTTCCTTTAAGAGGTAAAGTACTTTTCTAAGTTTAGAGATTTATGCAGAAAAAAAGTGTTGATATATAGCTGAAGATGTGCAGCCAGTTCTAAAATTGAAATATATATCAATTGGCTGTGTGATTGGAAACTTTAGCCTGGTTTTGATGTTTTGGCAATGAACTGGAATCAGCCCATTAATTTAAACTAAGCACATAGTGATTGAAAGCCAACTGAACTTAAAACGGATGGTTTCGACAAGCTCAGACCAATGCTGCTTTAAGAAAATGATATGTTGTCCAAGGTATACAAGGAGGGGGTTTTTGAAAATCAGTGTGAGTGAACTGCCATCTGAGAAATAAGCATCTAGATCTCACAAGAAAATGCTAAGCTCTCTAAGAAAGTACCATCTATCCATAGAAGGTACCATGGCACTTCAATCTAAGAAATGGGACAGAAGGGTGTTGAGGTCATGTTTCAGCAACTTAAGCCCAGGTGCAACTTCATACAGTCATAGAGATGTGCAGCACGGAAACAGATTCTTTGGTCCAAATCGTCCATGCCAACCAGATATCCCAAATAAGTCTAGTCCGTTTGCCAGCATTTGGCCCATACCCCTCTAAATCCTTCCTAGGGCATGCATAAATGTTTTATGAAATGCGAAGACGGTGCCAGGTTTAACATGCGTTATTATGGCTTAAGCTGACACTTCAGATGGAAAGGGTCCCTTAGGCAATAGTGAGATGTGAGACTCAAGTAGCAATTCATAAGCACCAGACCATGACCATTTCCAGCAAAAGAGTATCTTCACATAGCTTTCAAATGTATTACTATTGCTCAATACCATGCATTAACATATTGGGGCATTTGATTGACCAGAAATGAACTGAAATATGGATAGCCTCCACTATTTCCTCTGGCAGCTCATTCCATACATGCACCACCCTTTGCATGAAAAACTTGCCCGTAGGCTCACTTTTAAATCTCTCTCCTCTCACCTTAAACCTATGTTCTCTAGTTTTGGACTCCCCCATCCTGGGAAAAAGATCTTGCCTAACTACCCTATCCACGCCCCTCATGATTTTAAAAACCTCTATAAGGTCACCCCTCAGCCTCCAACGCTCCAGAGAAAATAGCCCCAATCTATTCAGTCTCTCCCTATAGCTCAAAACCTCCAACCTTGGAGTACTGTAATAGTCTTGACACCATATCTTGGACTCGGAGGCAGCATAGCCTAGATTTGCTAAAAGGCATTAAGCTACAAAGAGAGATTAAACAAGCCAGTGTGGTATTCGCTTGAATTTAAAAAGCTACAAGCAACTTGATTGAAGAAAACAATACACGAAACAGATAAGCTGGGGGGATAGGGTGGAACTAATTCCACTCATTAAATAGTCTAAAACTAGAATGAATAGTAAAAAAAATAGAGTCAGATCCTTCAGGTGTGAAATACACAGACAGTTCTTCACTCAAGTGACAGTAGAAGTTACAAAACCAGAAACTGCTGGACAGGCTCAGCAGTCTGGCAGCATCTGTGGACAGAAATCAGGGTTGGCGTTTTAGGTTAAGTGACCCTTCCTCAGTAGAAGGTACAAACTCTCTTCTGCGAGCAGCAGTGAATAAAGGATCAATTGTAATTATAAAACTATTTAGTTAGTTAAATGAATAAAGGGATAAGTGGCAAAGGACACTATAAGGGATTAGGTCTCACGTGCAGAACAAGATCAAGGGAATAAATGGCCTTCTCTAGTGTTCAATTCTTAAATCAGAGCAATAGATTTCAACATTTTCATTTGTTACTGCAATGTTGCACAATTTGACATGTGTGGAGGGCAAAATCAGGATTGAAGCATCTTTTCCCATATAGGTGAAGGTTACTTCAGCTTTTATATTTAACATTCTTCCAACTCTCCTAAAGGATGGCGTTCAATAAATGAAAGATGCTGCTTTAGCAAGACAAGGGAAATATCACCTGGGCAGGAATTGCATATAATTTTACAACACAGAAAAAGACCACTGGGGCTGGCAGATCATTGCTGGTGTTTAATGTCCACACCACCCTCCTCCCACCTTACTTCATCTGACTCTATTCCTTTCTCCTCCAAGTACTTACCTAAGTTCCTCTTAAATTCATCCATGTTCATACCTCGATTACTCCATACTAAGTGAGCTCTCACTGCTCTGTGACACAGAGTTCTCAGTGGGTAGTAGGGCCCATGTGGCAAAAGGGTTTCTCAGAAAATCCCTGTTTTATAGAGGGTAAGGGCTAGAGAGGGTAAAGAGATTATATATAATGGCCACAGGAAACTGCAGAGCGACAGGTGAAAAAGTAGGGAAGACTCTTTCAAAGAGCCAACATAGGCATTGAATCACAGAATGTTAGCTGGAGCACATTCTGCCCACTGTATCTCAGCTAGCATGTTGAGTCAAATGAATTCCTGTGTAGAGCAAGATTCAATGAATCCAAGAAATATAAAGACTAATGTGAAATACCATGGAAGACAGCCATAATGTTACTAGAAAGCAGTACTACGTTACTTGCACTGTCGTAAGGTATGTCAGGACAGGGGCAATGGTTTCTAGAAAACCAGGGTTAACCACTTCAATCCATGGCTGCTGAGTTAAGCCAGGAATCTCTGAATAGTTGAAGTGGGATGGAAGCAAACCACCTTCACTTACAGTAGGTGTCCGCCACTCAGTTCTGACATGATGGAAATGTGAAAAGGTCAAAGACTTGTACAAGTTCTTCAGTATGCAATATCTCCAATGTGCCCTACAATTAACTCATAGCCTTTGTGTTGATATCAATAAATCTCTTCGTTTCACACCAAAAAGAAGAAGCCAGGTTAACTTAATCAAAATGGTGTTTATTTTGTTTACACTGTGGGTTATAAGTATGCCATCTCTAGGTGATGCAAGGAGAAGAGGGGCCCAGAAACACCATCAAGCTATATTATGTTAATGGCCAAGCAATGGATACAGGTGTCCTCAAACCAGAAGGTCAGTCTATTTAGTCACGTGTAGGGAGTTCAG
This sequence comes from Stegostoma tigrinum, assembly GCF_030684315.1. Classification (NCBI taxonomy): domain Eukaryota; kingdom Metazoa; phylum Chordata; class Chondrichthyes; order Orectolobiformes; family Stegostomatidae; genus Stegostoma; species Stegostoma tigrinum. Next base: position 8,513,815 of record NC_081375.1, read on the forward strand.
TGAATGCGTGTATGTGTGTTTGAGTTGTGTGTGTGTGTGTTTGTGTATTTAGTTTGTGTTTGTGTGAGAGTCTTAGCAGCACTCTACCCCACCTCCTGTCCAAATTCAGCCTCGAGCCACTATTTCCCTCTTGCTCACTATATGGAGCCATTCTGCACTCTTCAATATCCAAAGCTACTCTCATGGCTTTTGCCCCTGCTCCTGGCTTATACTCTTGCTCATGTATTCTCAATCTCAGGCTCCCTTCACCTGCAAAGATTCAACTTCAGTAAGGCCATCTGCACAAGTAGTGACAGCAGTCATATTTAGGCTTAGGTACATCTGTTGCCAGTACTGGACATTAGTGAACCCCTATGCATAGGCCCATTAAGTCATTTTGATGACAACATATGCTTTGGGGCCAAATATGTTTTTTCAATGCAACTTGCATCTTTCTTTCACCGGGGCTGGGTAAGCTCCAAATAGACGCACCTTAATGCTACTCTTTTAATGCACAAATAGGTGAGACATTAAATCAAGGCATCATCTGCCTTCTCAGGTGCAAATAAAAGATAAAAACACACTTTTTGAAAAACAGGAAGCTCTCAGCTGTGTCCTAGCTAACATTTATTGCTTAATCATCATCACTAAAACTAAACTATTCAGTTATCAACACATTGCTATCTGTGGAGTTTGCCATGCACAAATTAGCTGCTGAAGTTTCCATATTAAGGCAGTGATCACACTTTAAAACCTGCTTCATTGGTGTAGTGCACTTCAGGATCCCTGAGCACTGGAAATGTGTCATGTAAATACATGTTATTTCCTTTATATTAAGACCTCCAAACCTTCATTTAGCCTATTATTATGTCAGTGTGGATTTGGTGCTTTTACAGGTTATCTTCACTCTTTGATTGTCTAACAAACATTCTATGAGTTGAATTGTTATAAACTTGCTTTATGACACTTTTGTCAAAATACCAAATGAAACTGATACATACAATCACTGCTTTGCAACACACAGCTGAAGACATCGTAGACGCCACCTTAGGTGCTAGTCATATTTAAACCCTAGATCTTGAAGGTGAGGGGATTTTACATTTGTGGAAAACGAACCATAAACTTCTGTCCAAGTCCAGAGAATAAGTGCAGTTCAATTCAAGCTGGCTTTGAAAGGAGAGAAGAGAAAATACACACTTTAAAAAAACATAGATTATTGCATTTTTATTGAAGTCAATCTTTTGAAGCTTTTTAGAATTTCAGTGTTCACATTCAGAAAGGCATTTCATCCACCTACAGATTGTGAAAGTATAAAAAGATCAAAGCATGAAGAAACTGAAAAAAAGGCAGTGCCTGCACTATGTTTTCCATTCAAAGTGTCTGACTTCAACACTTAACGGTAATCCTTAAATTGTAAATTCCATGCCTCAAAGAACAAAGTGACTGTGAAATGTTGACAGTGTTATGCATACTGCAGTGCTCTGCAAAGGAAAATTCTTCATGACAGATAATCTGAAATTATGTGATTTATACAATGTTTATCAATAGTTTGCAAATGGCTTGGAGCTGTCAGCACATTGATGCAAGTTTGTGAATATCGTTTACTCATTTTGGATATGCCTGCACTTCCGGCACAGCTCGTCTCCATGTTTTTATGTGTACAACAAAGAAATTGATATTAAAAATTAGGAATGATTATGTTGTGTAGATCTGACTGACTTATTTCAAAAGTATTTGTTTCTTTATTTTGGCTTGCTGTGGTTCACATGAAACACTTACAGCTAAACAGCTGCTTCTCGGATGAAATGGAAAGCACAAAAGTGGGAGCGGTGCTGAAAGATGTTAAGGTCTATTGATGGAACATACAACAAACCATCCATTTCCCCAGATACAGCTGCATTGAAGATGAATAAAAGTAAAAGAATGCTTTAAGTGCAGAGTGTTTAGCATTCTGACATTCTTTGTCAACGGAGGGGTACAGGCTTGCCTACAACATTCTCCGTGAAATGAGTTAACCAGTTTCACTTGGACCATCACATTTCGAGGGATTTTTCAAAATAAAAATAAATTAGGACTTCAGTAAATTTCTCTCCCATCTCACTTAAGAGTCAGAATCTTAATGGTATGGAAGGGATGGTATAACCTATCAATGTAGTGATAGTTCTCTGAAGAGTAAGCGATCAGTCTCATTCCTCTATCGATACGTATTGCCTTGCAAATTGATTCTTTCAAACGATTATCAAATTTCTTTTCGAAATCATTTTACATTGCTGCTTCTATCACATCTTCCTGTGACTCCCGTCCAAAACCTTTAATCTGTGTCTCCTAGTCCTTGTACCATCAGGGAATATTAACTTCTTTTCTTTGTCTGCCAAATACAAACCAGTCATAATCTCGCACACCTATCAGATGTCCCCTCAACCCTCTTTGCTCCAGATTCATCAACTTCAATTTGTAGCTGAATTCACCGTGTACTGAAACAACTGTGGAAAAACATTTCTGCACCCTCTCAAGCACCTTCAGATCCTTATCAAAGTGTGGTGACCATAACTGGTTGCAATACTGTAGTTGTGGCATAACTAATCCTTTATTAAGTTTTATCATAATTCCCTGCTCTTGTACTTAATAACTCTATTTATGAAGCTGATGATTCCATGCGTTTTGCTTACTACTCTCTCAATATATCCTGCTACCTTCTAAGGTCTATGCACATTAACTTCCAGGACCCTCTGTCTCTGCACACTATTCAAAACTGAGCCATTAAGAATATAATATGCCTCCATAATCCTTCTGCCAAAATGCATCACCTCACACTTATTTATATTAAATTGTATCTGCCACTTGCCTGTCCACTGTGCTTTCCTGTTGTCCTGTTGCAGCTAATCGATGTCAGCTTCAGTGTTTGTTGCACCTCCAACATTGGTATCATTAGCAAATTTTGAAATTTTACATTTTAGTCCAATATCAAAGTCATTTTTACATTTAAAAATGTCATCCTTGCACTGACTACTGCTGTTTACTATCCTTCAAACTGAAATTTATCATTTATCCAGGATGATACTGATTTTTCTATTTCATGAGCATCAATTTTGTTAACTAGCCTTTTAAGTAGTACTTTGTTAAATACATTCCTAAAATCCATATAGACAATATAGAATCCAATATAGACACTGCATTCTGCCATCATCCTTCCATGTTACTTCATAAAAAATTAATTGGAATAGACAAGCATGACATGACTTTTATAAATTTGCACTGGTTCTCCTTAATTAATTCAAACCTCTCCAAGTGACTTTTAATCTATTTCCTGATGAGGTTTCCAAATTTGTACAGACCACTGGCGTTAAACCGACCAGCCAGTAGTTACTAGCAATGTCCATATACCTTCTGTTGAATAAGGTTACCACACTGGTCACTTTCCATTCTCTGGTATCTACTTCATATTGAGAGAATATTACAAGCTTTGTGACTGGTTGACAACCAGCTGTGGTAGAAGTCTTGGGATCATCAAGAAAGGAACAGAAACAAACAGATTTTCAAAAATGACATGTATAAACTGCTAGTTCCACCAAAACAATCAAATACTGCAAACAACAGGTCACATCTGCTGGTAGCAAATGGTGGAGAGTCTCAACAGCAAAAAGTATGGAAGATGAGTCAGTACAGGTTCAAACATGAGCCTTTTATCATGTAGGGAAATAGTATATCTGCAATTAACAAACATCTGTTTAATGACCAAATGCAGCAGAATCGGCTGCAAACCCTTCTCTGTTAGTCAATAATAGATTATTATTTAGGCCTTTCCAGACAATATTTTTTCTCATACTGAATACAAAAACCAGATCCCACAGGATTGTTTAAACTTTCTGTGAACTGAAACTAGACCATGTATGCAAAACAACTTAGACCAATGTGCCCATTTCGTCCCAGTAGATTTATGTAATGCCTACATCATTTTAACCACACAATTAATCCTCTCATCCAAAGTCTTTTCAAATATCTGTATTCCTTTACTCCTGGATCACTTTCAGTGGCTGTGCCTAAACTGCCTTAAGTTCTGAAATTCTCTTCCTAAACATCCCAGCCCTGCTCTTCCTTTAGATGATCCTTAAAATGCTTCTTTTTGACAAAGTTTTTAGCTTCTCCTAATACTCTTGGGTTTACTGTCTAATTTTGTCCAATCTTCTTCTGCGAAGTGCCTTGGAGCATTTTACTACATCAAAGACACAATATAAATGTAAATTTTTTGTTGTATTAGCCATGCTGAACACTTGTGTAACAGATTAAAGCAGCAAACATGCTTATTTCTAGGTAGAATAATTCACAGAAATAAATGGTTGTTGAAGTTAGTTCAAACAGCATTAATTATAAACACCAGTTCAATAATTGTTGAATTCCTTTGAATAGCTTTCTTTACAGATTATCCAAAATGCTTCTTGACAAGAAAGTAAACCGTCTTCAAGTTATGTAGGTGTTACATGCATTAGCATATCAAAAAACCCATGTAAAACTCTGAACAATAGTCCCACCTTTGAAACGTCTGTTTCAATAAAGGACATGTTTATTTGGCCATAACCTAAGACCTGCATAATACATACATAAATTATTTTGACGATCAGCTGCTACCTGACAATACTGTCCATGCAGGTGATTACTTTTATCATATTATATCGAAGTTTTTGTTACTATCCCAGCTTTGGGTAATTCTGGATGAGTCAGGTTCTAAAGTGAATTCCATCCCCTATTCCCAATTCCTCCGCCTCCGCCGCATCTGCTCCCAGGATGAGGCATTCCACTCCCGCACATCCCAGATGTCCAAGTTCTTCAAGGACCGCAACTTACCCTCCGCAGTGGTCGAGAATGCCCTTGACCGCGTCTCCAGCATTTCCCGCAACACATCCCTCACACCCCGCCCCCGCCACAACTGCCCCCAGAGGATCCCCCTCATTCTCACACACCACCCCACCAACATCCGGATACAACGCATCATCCTCCGACACTTCCGCCATCTACAATCCGCCCCCACCACCCAAGACATTTTTCCATCCCCACCCTTGACTGCTTTCCGGAGAGACCACTCTCTCCGTGACTCCCTTGTTCGCTCCACACTGCCCTCCAACCCCACCACACCCGGCACCTTCCTCTGCAACCGCAGGAAGTGCTACACTTGCCCCCACACCTCCTACCTCACCTCTATCCCAGGCCCCAAGATGACTTTCCATATTAAGCAGAGGTTCACCTGCACATTTGCCAATGTGGTATACTGTATCCATTGTAACCGGTGTGGCTTCCTCTACATTGGGGAAACCAAGCGGAGGCTTGGAGGCCGCTTTGCAGAACACCTCCACTCGGTTCGCAATAAACAACTGCACCTCCCAGTCGCAAACCATTTCCACTCCCCCTCGCATTCTTTAGATGACATGTCCATCATGGGCCTCCTGCAGTGCCACTATGATGCCACCCGAAGGTTGCAGGAACAGCAACTCATATTCCGCTTGGGAACCCTGCAGCCCAATGGTATCAATGTGGACTTCACCAGCTTCAAAATCTCCCCTTCCCCCACCGCATCCCAAAACCAGCCCAGTTCATCCCCTCCCCCCACTGCATCCCAAAACCAGCCCAGCCTGTCTCTGCCTCCCTAACCTGTTCTTCCTCTCACCCATCCCTTCCTCCCACCCCAAGCCGCACCTCCATTTCCTACCTACTAACCTCATCCCACCTCCTTGACCTGTCCGTCTTCCCTGGACTGACCTATCCCCTCCCTACCTCCCCACCTATACTCTCCTCTCCACCTATCTTCTTTTCTCTCCATCTTCGGTCCACCTCCCCCTCTCTCCCTATTTATTCCAGAACCCTCACCCCTTCCCCCTCTCTGATGAAAGGTCTAGGCCTGAAATGTCAGCTTTTGTGCTCCTGAGATGCTGCTTGGCCTGCTGTGTTCATCCAGCTTCACACTTTATTATCTTGGATTCTCCAGCATTTGCAGTTCCCATTATCTCTAAAGTGAAACCTGGCTTGACCGACCATAAATTTTATTTTTGCAGTGTGATTACCATGCTAGCCAGCTGCACTTTTCACAAAAGAAGATGAATTTATTATACAAAAGACAAAAGAAATAAATATACATCAGGCAATCTGGCAAGTTTTTATTGCAATGAAAGGTGTATAATATTATTGTTTTTGGATGGTGGATATTAAAACAAAGGCAGAGGGATTTTGGTCACAGGTATGAAGCCTTTGTTTAAAATTAGACAGAAAGTCATTCTGCAATATTGTTACCTAACTATATAATTGCGAAGTAAGCATATTACTGCATTCAGGTGCCTGAGATAAACCCTGTGAGTATTAATGGTTAACATTATATTAGTAGGTTTATGACAGGCAGGGGAATTAGGACAAAGCCAATAGTTTTTTTTTAAACTTTGGAGCAGAAGAATTAACTTTATTTCGGTTTGGTTCAGAAGAAACATGTTTCAAAGCATGGCTTTCAGGAAAATTTGATAGAAGTCTTCAAATTGTTCCAACTGAGAAATGTTAGGCCTTCAGAGTTGTGAAAGGATCATGCTTGCAGACTCTGAAAAGAATTATAAAATTGTCTCTGCAGTCTACAGAAAATAAACTGGTAAGAGTCATAATAAATAGAAACTTAAAGAATTGAGATAGGAGTACAATTTCTCCAGACTTGGAGCTGCTATCATAGATCGTACTGGGAAACAGATTGAAACTTGATTCTGTGGTTTGTGTTAAGATCTTTCTAAGCTGTTTTGAATATTTTTTTTTGTGTAATGAATTTATGTTCTGCTCTGAAAGGATATCTGCAGGCTTGTGTGAATATGTTTTAGTGATAAACCATCATGGTTAACTAACCAGAAGTAAATGAAATATATGATCTATCAAACCAGGTTTCATTGTGGGATCTGACTTAACCAGTTGTGACACCAGCTGGGATCTTGCCTTCAAAACAGCAAAGAGAAAAATTCAAAACATTTTCCCAGCACTATCCTTCACAGACACTAAGACCTAGTGAAATCTCAGTCCTGTCTTCACTCGTTAATTTCTTACTCCCCAATGAGGATGCAAGTGTTTCCTCTCAATGAATTTCTACGAGGTGTGACTCTTTCCCTGAGAAACACAGACAGATGTCATGTCACTGAACTCTAAGATGGCGACTCAGGACATATCCTAGTTCTATCTATTAGAACTGCTAAAGAAATTTAAGAGTTCTTTCCAGTTCTGAGGGCCTGAAGACAGCCTAAATTAATTTTGGTGGTATGGATCTTTTCCTCTGAACTTAAGTTGCTTCCTGCCTCTGGATTATCTTTCAGAAGGTCATAAAAGCTCAACTTTGTAAACATGTTGAATCATACAGTACAAAAGAGGCCTTTTGGCCCATCATGTCTGCCCCACCAAAATACACTAAATCTCCACCACTCCCACCTTCCAGCACTTGAATGTTATAACACTGCAAGTCCTTATCCAAGTACTTGTGAGGTTACCTGCCTCAACTACTCTCCTGGGCAATGCATTTCAGACCCCTACCACACTCTGAACACAATCTTTCTCAAGTTCCCTATAAACCTCCTGCTTTTCACTTTGAAAATTATGTCTCCTCGTTTTTGAACCTTAAATGAAGGGGTGCAGCTGCATTCTATATAGCCTGTGCATGCACATTCTAATCTCATACACTGCTATCAAATGCCCCTTCAACATTCTCTACTCCAAAGAAAATAATCCAGGCTTATCCAGTCTCTTTTTGCAGCTAAGAAGCACCAGCCTGGTGAATATCGTCTGCACCCCCTCCAGTGTAACCACATCCTTCTTATAGTGCGGTGACCAGAACTGCACATAATACTCCAACTGTGGCCTAAGCAAAGACCTGCTTCAGTAATTCTCTCGCCAGGCGTTTGTCTAGTTGTATCAGTGATTATTTAGTTTAAGTCCAATGAATTATTGGGAACATTTTTTTTTGAGTGAAAGCAATGTTACTGACTCTTAAAAAAAACATGCCACCTTCATAGAAGATAAAGCCAAAAACCCATTTAGGTCTACTTTAAATGATGTCGACTTTATGTGATTTATGTGTTATGTTAAGTTTTGATTTTTGAACATTTACATAGTGACATATTAATTTCTTCAGATACAGAGAAAAAAAGTATAAGTAATTTGAGAGTGTTTCTGTAGCCGCGACGATTTTTCTAAAAGCCATTTAAGAGGGCTAGCCTTTAGAACTAATGTTTTTTTTTTAACCTCATGACCCAGAAAGGAATACAACTGTACATCAAGGTAACAAAGAGTGGAGCTGGATGAACACAGCAGGCAAAGCAGCATCTTAGGAGCACAAAAGTTGACGTTTCAGGCCTAGCCAAGGTTTCTGTTGGAAATTTTTGAACTATTATTCTGAAAGGAAACACTCATAGCGTGGCAGGAGAGTCCGTTCCAGTTTTACACACAAATAAAAATTGCTTGAAAAGCTCAGCAGGTGAGGCAACATCTGCTCTAAGGAAGGATCACTGGATCCGAAACTTTAACTCTGATTTCTCTCCAAAGATGCTGCCAGACTTACTGAGCTTATCCAGAAATTCCTGTTTTTGTTTCTGATTTCTAGCATCTGCAGTTCTTTTGGTTTTTCTTCTGTTTTACTTTCCATTTTTGGCAGTTCCCTGCAGAAGAATTCAGTGTAACGTTGCTCTTGAGAAAGGGAGAAGATAGATGGATGGATAATTAACCTTAAAGATATGGTCTCCAACAAATAAATCATGACTGACTGGTCAACAGCACAGTCTTTGACAGTTGATCTCACTGCCGACCTGTGTTCCCTCTCTGCACACATGTCAATTGTCACGCTGCTGCATGACTTCTGTTTCCAAAAACTGAATGCTCTGAACAGGCTTTGCCAGATAAGTTATCATTGCAGGGTAAAGTAAGTTTTGTGGTGGTATTGCAAGCAAATGAAAGGAAATATACTAGGAACTGATGTGTGAAGTCAGCATATTAAAGTATTAGAAACAAAGGGGCTATTCAGCCCATCGCTTGAAGGCAGACACTTTGTAAGAGCTCCTCAGTTAATCTGCTCCTCTGCCCGTTTCTGACGGCCTGCAGTTATTTTTCTTCAGCTGTTTATCTAACAGATCTGTACAGGATGCAGACAAATTACAGGAATGTGGCCACCCCACACAAATTGACCAGGAGCAGGTAACAAATTAGAACCATAGAAACGACACTCATTCCCTCTACACTTGAAAACAGCCAGCAGCATTCTGAATGTTTTAGAGGTGTGCATCCAGAGGCTGGCCTGCAGCATAACCAGGGGCAGAGTGCCATTATGAATGACAAGGTGAAACAATAAAAATGGGTGATGAACCTGGGCCATCTAAAAAGGAACAAAAATATATAATTTTGATGTGGAAGGGGAAAATCAATTTCTGTTCGCAGTTGGGAAAGATAAGAATATTTGCCTGATATGTCATCAAGGTTTATCAATAAGTAAAAATGGAATCTGGATCATCACCACACAATGATACACATTAAATTCAAAGACAGCTTTCCCCTGAACAGCAAGTTTCAGACAAAGAAAGTTAAAGCACTGATGCTGACATTTTGAAAGCTCAACAGTTATTTTTCTCTAAACCAGCAGCAAAAGGCAAGGTTTGCATTGAAGTATCATTTCACGTTTCCCATCTTTTGGCAACACACAAGAAATCATTCACAGATGGCAGAGTAATTAAAGAATCAATGACATCAGCTACCAATTCTTCATTCAAGTACCATAACAACAAGAAAAAATAATAACAACAATTATTAGCATGTTACTTGATGCTTATACAGCAATAAAACAAATGGAACCTTTGTCTGAAGAGGTCTATCAACAACTACCGCAGGTCCTGAAGGACTGTGAACACTTCTGAATTCACTGACACGACTGGCACAGCCCAGTTGATTGTTTTTGTGTGTATGCTTCTTAAGGAATAATAACTAAACTTCTCACCTTTTTCTCCTCCATAGAGAGATCAAGGAGTGGAAATGTCTATAACAAATTCAAAAGGCAGGTGTGTGAGAAAACATTGTAATCAAAAAACTGGTTTCCATTACAACTGATGAAACCTCAGCCATGCTTGTCACAAACGTGGGCTTTGATGCATTTTGCAGAAATGATCCTGACTTCCCCTCTTTTGTCAGTTACTACTGCATAATCCATCAGCAAGCATTAGCAAATAAAGTTATAGGCACTTCTCATGTAATGAAAATTAAGATTGTAAACTTGATTGGAGCAAAATCCTTTCAGCACCACTTGTTTAATCCTTACTCAGAGTCATACAGAATGAAAACAGATCGTTCAGTCCAACTAGTCCATGCCGATCATACTCTCAAACTAAACAAGCCCCACCTGCCTACGCTTGGTCCATATCCCTCCAAATGTTACATATTCATGCACTTATCTAAATGTATTTTAAATGTTGTAACTGTACCCGCATCCACAATTTCCTCTGGAAATTCATTCCGCACATGAACCACTCTGTTAAATCTTACTCCTCTCACCTTACAAATATGCCCTCGATCTTGAAATCCCCTTGACTAGGGAAAAGACACCTGCCACTCACCTTATCTACGCCCCCCAGGATTTTATAAACCTCAGTAAGATCATCCCTCAACCTCCAACAATCCAGTGAAGAAAGTACCAGCCTATTGACCCTCTCCTTACAGCTCAAACTTTCCAATCCCAGTAACATCCTGGTAAATCGCTTCTGAAACCTCCTAATATCTCTCCTATAACACAGCAATCAGAACTGGACACAGTACTTCAGAAGAGACCTCATCAACGTTCTGTACAGCTTCAACATATGTCCAAACATCTATACTCAAAGATCTGAACAATGAAGGCAAATGTGCTAAATATCTTCTTAACCAGTCTATCTGTATGTAATGCAAACTCCAAAGAATATGTACCTAAAATCCTAGGTGTCTTTGTTCTGCAGCACTACGCAATGCCCTGCCATTAATTATGTAAGTCTTGCCCTTGTTTCACCAAAATGCAATACCTTGCATTTATCCAAATTCAACTCCATCTGCCACTCTTCAGCCCATTGACCCAACTGGTCAAGATCTCTATGTAATCTTAGATAACCTTTTTCACTGTACACTATTGCCACCAATTTTGGTGTCATCTTCAAACTTACTAACCATGCCTTCGATATTCTCATATAAATTATTTATATAAATGACAAACAAAAGTGAACCCAGCACCAATCTTGGTGAAACACTGCCAGTTACAGGTCTCCAGTCTGAAAAACAACCCTCCAACATTACTCTCTGTCTTCTGCTGTTAAAACAATTTTGTATTTAATTCGTAAACTCAGCCTTAATCAGAGGTGATCTAACTTTACTGATTCCATGTGGAATATTGCCAAAGGCTTTACTAAAGTCCAAGTAAACAATGTCTACTGCTCTGGCCTCATCAGTCTTCTTGGTTACTTCCTTAACAACTCAATCAAGTTTGTGAGACATGAGTTCCCTTGCACAAAACCAGGCTGTCTATCGATCATCATTCCAGGTCTCATCAAGCTCAACTCCACTTATGGTAAACTAAGCCTTCATGATGACGTCAGGTGGATAAGTTGAGGGAAGGTCCTAGCAAAATTTTTAGGTATGATGCCTGAAATTGTTACATTCCTTAAATCAAGGAATGAAATATGTAGTGATATGTAGAAATATGTCAGTTAATGCTTGGTTGGTTGATTTCAGATTCCTCACAGATGTAACATCACAATTCAGCTCATTCAGTTTTGAACTGCAAGCAAAGGACAGAGATTTAGCAACATATGATCAGTGCTGTGAACACATTCAAATTGAAACTGGGCCTGTTGTTCTACCAATCAAAAAACAAAATGCTGCATGACTTCCTGAGTCTGGGTAAAATACCAGAAAAAATAAATCACAAAGAGAAATGATTGCACCCAGAAAACCTCTGTGCACACCTGAGGAAGTTAACTAAAGAATTCAACAGGTGATGTCAGGAATTAGATGTGATGGAACAAATTGTTGTTTTTGTCTCAAATGCATTCTTTCAAGTAGACATTGGTGCATTTACTACCAAATAATATCAAGTGTTTGAACTACAAAGTGCTGGAGTTCATTATGCAAATCAGACACAGTAATTTACGGGTACTTCTAAACAGAGAAAAATGACCACTTCTATCATCTTATGCTTTTAAAGTGAAAGCTTAATTTGGCTCCACATGTCTCTGAGAGCGCAAAGCTCCCAAATGAAGATAGACAAGTTCTAATCTTGCACTTGCCTCACAGAAAACTATTTGATGGACAAATTTTGACTGGCAATCTGAGACTACAATCCAGACATGAAGGCACTGGCAATAATGTGCAATCACAAATGTCACACTGACAGTTAAAATAAAAGAAAAAATACATTTAAAAGTAAACTATTTGTTCTCTATATTATTTGGGGTAGATACTGGGTTGTAATCAAATTCAAAAAATGATCTTGTGCTTAAAAAGGTGGAGACCACTGCCTTAGAAAAAGGAGTTAGTGATAGTTGCATACCAGGAGTGTTTAGATAAAACCGGGAAGTTTTCTGAAGCTGAAAATGTTTAGGCTCAGATGTATGATAGTTTCAGGAAGAAGCAGATCTTCCAAAATGGGAGTTAAAGTCAAATTAAACTTATTGAGATGTTAGAGAAAGGGATTTTCTGGTATGAGTGCTGCACAGGGGAGTTTTGGATCTGTACACGGATTTTCAATTTCACCATGTGTTTCAAAATCTTTAAGATTATGTAATATGCAAATAGTCTGGTTCACTCTATTTTGTCTTTACTCCTTTTGTGCACTAAACCTTTGTTTTATTGTTAAAAACAAATCTGCAACATTGCATGCCTAAGATTCAGAGACATACCAACTCGTTAAAACCAAAACAAAACAAAATATGCTCTATCAAGTCAGATTTCACTTTGGGGTATGACTTGTCCAGGAATAAGGTTAGCTAGGTTCAAAATATTTTGAACTCAAGTTAACAAGCTATAATATTATAAACCTTCATCACATTTTAAATAACACAATCTATGGTGAAAAGGCAGGGCAAATGGGATTAGCAGAGATACTCTTGTAAAGAGCTGGCAAAGACACATCTGTGCCTTCTGTGCTATAATTCTATTAAAACAGCTAGACATCACAGTAAAAGAGGCTGGGAAGACAGTGATGCAGCAAATTCAGTTCATTTCATTGCTGTAAGAACTATTTCCAATCCTTGCAATGTATATTTTTTATTTATTCATCCACCTTCTTTTCAAAAGCTTTTATGGATTCTGATCATTATTGTTTATTTTACACTTCTATGATTCTATGAGTTTTAGCAAGCTCCTTGTTCTGATAAACCTCCTTTATTCTTTTGGTTTGATCCTTTAATCACCAATTTAATGCCCAGTGCAAATAGATTATTTGATTTATTCTATCAAAACTTCTCAACATTTTCCACATTACCAATTGCTTCAATCCATGTTAGATTAAATGCATTGAACCAGAAAGCAGTGTTAAGTATACTGTAGAAATCCTGTGCTCTTTTAATTCTTTTTATCCACGTATCTGAGAATGACCAGAGTTACCCCAGTTAACTCTAATTTGTTTACATATCGCTCTCTGAACAGTTCATGTTTCTGCAGTTTGAAAAATATTCTATATAGAATAACTGATCTCATTCTATTACTGAATGTCAAGAAAATAGATTCAGCTTTGTCTGAATCCCCATGTCATCCTTTCCATCATCAACTGTATTTGGAATCTTTAATTAATGTTGCCATTCCATCTCTTTTTGAAATCAATGCTAATATAGAAATGAGGAGTCAATAAAATGACCAAATACTTTTGAATTTTTTTCTCTACAATTATTAAGAAGGACAACAAGGATAGATGCCATATTGGATGAGATATTAACAATGAAGCAGATTCAGTTACAGAGTCCAGCTTTTGGCTGTGAATTTCAGATTACGGACCCTTGCCCATCTCTAAGCCCTGGTTCCAGAATTCTCCACCAGAGGAATTAGATCCTAATTTTCAAATTCATTGGGTAGGCGATAGCTAAGTGATATTATTGCCAGACTATTAATCCAGAAACCAGCTGATGTTCGATTCCTACCATGGCAAATGGTGGAATTTGAATTTAAAAGAAGTCTGGAATTAAGAATCTACCGATCATCATGAAACCATTGTCTATTGTGGGTCAAACCCATCTGTTTCACTAATGTCCTTCAGGAAGGAAATTTGCCACCCTCACCTGGTCTGGCCTACATGTGACTCCAGACCCACAGTAATGTGGTTAACTCTCAGCTGCCCTCTGAAATGGCCTAGCAAGCCACTCAGTTGTTTAAATCGCTACGAAGTCTCAAAGAAATGAACCCAGACAGATCACCTGGCATCAACCTAGGCACCGGAAAAGACAACGACAGAAACAACCCTGCTGATCCTGCAAAGTCCTCCACACTAATATCTGGGGGTTAGTGCCAAAATTGGGAGATCTGTCTCACAGACTAGTTAAACAACAGCCAGACATAGTCATAATCACAGAATCATGCTTTACAGACAATGTTCCAGACACCAACATCACTATCTCTGGATATGTCCTGTCCCATTGGCAGGACTGACCCGGCAGAGGTGGCAGCACAGTGGTACACTGTCAAGAGGATGTTGCACTAGGAGCCCTCAACATTGAGTCCGGACCCACGAAGTCTCCTGCCTTCAGATTAAACATGGGCAAGGAAACCTCCACCTGATTACCACATACTATACTCCCTCAGCTGATGAATAAGTACTTCTTAATGTTGAACAACACTTAGAAGAAGCAGTGAGGATGGCAAGGGAACTGATGTACTCTGGGTGAAATATTTCAATGTCCACCTCCTAGAGTGGCTCAGCAGCAGCACTACTGATTGGGCTGGTCAGGTCCTAAATGACACAGATGCTAGACTGGGTCTGTAGCAGGTGGTGAGGGAACCAACAAGAGGGAAAAACATACTTGGCCTCATCCTTACTCATCTGCCAGCTGCAGTTGCATCTGTCCATCACAGCATCAATATCAGTGGCCATTGCACAGTCCTTGTGGAAATCCTGTCTTCACATTGAGAACAACCTCCATCATAATGTTTGGCACTATCAGCATACTAAATGGGACATACTTCACACAGATCTAGAGACACAAGATTGGGCAACCATGAGGCGCTATGGGACATCAACAGCAGCAGAACTGTACACTAGCACAATTTGTAACCTCATGGCCCGGCATATACCCCACTCAACCATTACCATCAAGCCAGGGGATCAACCCTGGTTCAATGGAGAGTGCAGGAGGGCACGCCAGGAGCAGCACCAGGCACACCTGAAGATGGGGTGTCAATCTGGTAAAGCCACCAAACAGTACTACTTGTATGCCAAACAGCAGAAGCAGCAAGTGATAGACACATCCCACAACCAACAGATCAGATCTAAGCTCTGCAGTCCTGCCACAAATAATCGTGAATGGAGGTGGACTATTAAACAACTCACTGGAGAAGGGGTCTCCACAAATATCCCCATCCTCAATGATGTAAGATCTCAGTACCTCAGTGCAAAAGATAAGGTTGAAGCATTCACAGCACTGGTCCTCAGCATTACAGGTACCAGTCTTCAGCCAATTTGATTCAGTCCACGTGATATCAAGAAACTATTGGAGACATTGGATACTGCAAAGGCTACAGCCCTTGACAACCTTCCAGCAATAGAACTGAAGACTTGTGCTCCAGAACTTGCTGCTCCACTAAACAAGCTGTTCCAGTACAGTTACAACACTGGTATCTACCTGACAATGTGGAAAATTTCCCAAGTATGTCCTGTACACAAAAAGTAGGAAAAATCCAACCCGGCCAATTACCGCCCCATCAGTCTACTCTCAATCATCAGTGAAATGACGGAAGGGGGCAGTGCTATCAAGAGGCACCTGCTCAGACATAACCTGCTCATTGACACCCAGCTTGGGTTCTGCCAAGGCCACTCAGCTCCTGATCTCAAATCTGGTTCAAATATCAGCAAAAGAGCTGAATTCCAGAGGTGAGGTGAGAGTGACAGCCCTTGATATCAAGGCTGCATTTGAGTGAGTATGGCGTGATGGAGCCCTAGCAAAACTGAAATCAATGGGTATCACAGGAAAACTCTCTAGTGGCTGGAGTCGTACCTGGCACATAGGAAGATGGCTGTGGTTGTTGGTGATCAATCATCTCAGCTTCAGGACATCTCTGCAGGAGCTCCTCAGGGTAGTGTCCCAACCATCTTCAGCTGCTTTATCAATGTCTTTCCCTCCATCATAAGGTCAGGAGTGGGGGTGTTCGCTGATGACCGCACAGCGTTCAGCACCATTTGTGATTTCTCAGTTACTGAAGCAGTCCATGTTCACATGCAACAAGATCTGGACAACATCCAGGCTTGGGCTGACAAGTGGCAAGCGACATTTGTACCACACAAATGCTAGGCTATGACCATCACCAGTAAGAGACAATCTAACCACCATCCCTTGACATTCAATGGTGTTACCGTCACTGAATCCCCCATTATCAATGTCCTGGGGGTTACCATTGACCAGAAACTCAACTGGACTCACCAGTGGCTATAAGAGCAGGCCAGAAGATAGAAGTGCTGTGACAAGTAACTCACCTCCTGACTCCTGAAAGCCTGTGTGCCATCTATAAGGCACAAGTGAGGAGTGTGATGGAACACTCCCCACTTGCCTGGATTCATGCAGCCCCAATCACACTCAAGAAGCTTGACACCATCAGGACAAAGCAGCCCGTTTGACTGGCACTACATCCACAAGTATCCACTCACTCCACACCGACGCTCAATAGCAGAAGTGTGTACTATCTTACAAGATGCACTGCAGAAATTCACCAAAGATCCTTATACAGCACCTTCCAAACCCATGATCACTTCCATCTAGAAGGACAAGGGCATCAGATATATGGGAACATCACCACCTCCAAGTTCCCCTCCAAATCAGTCATCATCCTGATTTGGAAATATATTGCTGTTCCTTTACTGCCGCTGAGTCAAAATTCTGGAATTCCCTCACTAACAGCATTGTGGGTCAACCCACAGCAGAAGGACTGCAGCGGTTCAAGAAAGCAGCTCACCGTCACCTTCTCAAGGACAACTAGGCATGGGCAAGAAAAGCTGGCAAGCCAGTGATGCCCACATCCCACAAATGAATAGGGAAAACTGCAAAAAGGCTACTTAACTCCCTAAATTCCAGGAAATGCAATCCTAGTTCGGTTAATCTGTCCTCATAATTTAACCTATTGTGGTCAGGTATAATTTGGATAAGTCTACGCTACACATTCACGAACAACAATTTTATCCTTCCTTAAGTATGATGCCCCAAACTACTTAAGTACTCCAGATGCAGTACATAATACTTCCAGAATGCAGATTCAAGTGGCTTATGTTCTGAGACTAACGAAGGCTACAATTTGAAGTTGGAACACTCAATAACCAAGGACTTTCTTTTGACCGACAGGAAAACAGACTACTAAAGATGAAGCTGCAGCCTGCGACATATGTTTCCCCAGTCCCTCTCCATGAAAAAGTACAGACATCGCAAAATCCAAATGCAACTGTTATGGTCCTGAAGTTAACTAGAAATCCATTGCTTTCTAATACAGGTATGAAAATAGCAAAAAGCATTTTTTTGGAACTGCGCCTGAGTTAATTGGCAGGGAAAATATTGTAAATAATTATAAGCAATCACACATATAAAATGTTTAATAAGTTAATCATAGTTTTAGTTATTATGAAAGAATGTTCTGTTCTCTCTCACTCTCCCGCTCTGGTGTTACTCCCAATTTAAGGGAGTGAACCTCTCTTACTTTCACTCAAAACTTCAGTTGTTGAAAATATTGTCATTTTCACCCCCTTCTAACCCCGCTCCATGTGCTTCCCAGATAAAAGAATCATGCAGCCACAGGGTCTTTGTTGCCCTTCTCTACCCTGTTAATTGTACAGATTTATTTATGTAGCTGAGGTAGGCAAACAAAAGGAAACTAAGTTATTTTTCCATCAGCTGTGAGTTAAAATGCACAATTTTTCTGAAGAAGCTAATCAGAAAGAAACATATCCAGAGAACATTTTGCACAAGCTTTATCCAAATCCTCTGATGTGGTAAGAATGTGGAACTTACTACCACAAGGATCTACTGAGATGAATTGCATGGAATCTTTTAACAGGAATTTAAACAAACACAGGGGAGAAAGGAAAAGAAGGATGTGTTAATAGGGTCATATGCAAAGGACTGGATGGAAGCTTACATGGAGTATCATGGCAGCAAGCAGGATTCCTGTGCTGAAACTCGTCTGTGCTGACTGCTTTTGTTATCTCGTTTTCTTTTCTCTACTTTGCTTACTTTACAATGGTTCACACCATTGGCAGTGGTGGTGAACTAGAGTGGGTCCAAAATGGACTCAAATGAGCCCAGTGCAGACTTCATGGTAGTAAGTAGTCCCTGCATGGACCTCATGGCGCTGGCAAGTGAGCCCTGCGCAGACCCCGTAGCAGTGTGTGGGCTCAGCATGGATCTTATTAGTTTGGGCAAGTGAGCCCAGCGCTGACCTCGTGCCTCTGGCAAGTGAGTCCCTATTTACTTAGCTGGGGTAAATACGGGCATTGGAGTTGGCAGCTGCTACATTGGCAGAGTCAATGTCAGAAAGGTAGACCCAGCTGTGAATGATGGCACCTGAGGATTGGTGACTTCTTTGTTAATTGGGGCTGGTGCTGCCGGTGGTGGAAAGGCATCAGAGTGACATCGTCGAGGTGGGCCCAGCAGCAAGAGGTGCGACTCAGGTGCCGGCTAGTCTGGCACAGGCAGTGGTGAGGCATTGGCAGTGGAGAATTGTCCCAGCAGCAAATGACAGCACCTGAAGAGTGGCGACTTCAATGTTGTTTGGGCTCGATGTAGTTTGCGGCGAGGTAATGGAGGAGGGATGGCAATGCAGGCATTAATAGTGATGAGATGGTTCAGGACTCATGAACATTGTTTCAGCTATCTTTCTCTTACTTTACTCTTAAAACTATTCAAAACAGAACTGGCTTGTGGCGACAGTGGAAAAGCTTTCCACTGTATTGTACTGTTTTACTCATGGAAATTACACAGGACAATAAAATCATGAATCATATTAATACTGGCAAAGAACAGGTGAGGCCCGTTTTTCTGCTATGATGCACGGTTCACATAATTTAGTGTCTCCTGACTTCAGTAGAACATTTGGCTTACTGTAAGCAACCAGTCATAGGCTGGCACAAGTAAAAATGTTGAACTCATCACAATTCAGGGGTCCTGTTGTTTACAGACACAAAGCCATCCCATATTGAGAAATGCAGCCATTTCCTGATGTATTAACTGACCTTGAGCAAGAGGTTTTCAACCTGATTAAAAAAAGGCCTTTAGTTGGCCCTCAGAATATGCTTTTTTACAGCTTTAGGCCCTCAAAGGGGTCAATTTCATTTATCGTGGTGATATGCAGCATATTGGTAAAATAATACATTTACATTAAATGGGATGACAATCTTATCTTTTTTTAACAGGTTCATCACATTCAAATTATTCACGGGAAGAGGATTCAACCCACAGAGGCCTAGTCCGCCATTTCTCAAGTTGTTTATGTTCATCCATGCCCGGCTTTGTTGACACTCCCAACACCTGCATTCATTAAGTGCATTCAACTATTCCATAACCATGCAGAACAGTACTGGCAACATGTCCTTCATTGCATGGTCTCAATTTTAAGGCTGACTGCTTGTAGGCTCGATACAAAACAGCAAAATCCATAGCGATCTATTTAAATTGCTCTAACAATGGTAGCCATGTATTCAGCTGCCTACGCCCTAGGTTCTTGAAATTCACTTTCTAAACCTCTGCCTCTCAACCTCTCTTTCCATCTTCAAGGTTTCCTTAAAATCTACCTTGTTGGTAAAGCTTCTGGACATTTGCCACAGTTCTGGCTTAGATCACCCAGTATAATTTTTTGCTTTATTTTCATAACACTAAAAGCCCCATGAAAATACAATTTTGTTGTAATCATAAGCAATGACATAACTGATCTATTGTATTATGGATGATTAATTTCCTTTTGAGAGGACCAACATGTGACTCTAGACTGCAGTAATATGGCTGACTGTGAAAAGGCCTCACGAGCTATTCAGTTGTATCAATCATGATGAAATCTCAATAGAGGAATGAAAACAGACAGACTACCTGGCATCGACCTAGACATTGGAAAAGACAATGGAAGAAACTACCCTGTCGCTCCTGCAATATCCTCCTTACTAACATCTGAGGGTTACTGCCAAAATTGGGAGAGTTAGGTCACAGAGTAGTCCAGCAACAGCCTGACATTGTCTGTCAGCTTTGATTCCATGAGTATGACTATGATCCAGACACCACCATCACCACCTCTGGCACACCAGCAGGACAGACTGAACAGAGGTGGTGGCACAGTAGCATTAAGTCAAGATGGCATTTTCCTGCGAGTCCTGAATATTGAATTCAGACCCCATGAAGTCTCATGGCTTCAGGTTAAACATTGGCCAGGAAACCTCCTGCTGATTACCAGGCATCATCCTCCACCAACTGATGAATCAGTGCTCCTCCACGATGATCAACATGTGGTAAATGGGACAGACTTTGAACAGATCAGGAAGCTCAACCTGAACATCCATGAGGTGCTGTGGGCCTTCAACAGCATCAGAATTATATCGCAGCATAATTTGCAACCTCACAGTCCAGCATATCTCCGACTCAACTGTTACCAACAAGACAGGAGATCAACCTTGGTTCAATGAACAGCACAGGAGGGCATTCTGACAGCAACATCAGTCATAAAATGAGGTGTCAACCTGGTGAAACTATAAAACAGAACTACTTGCATGCCAGCAGGATAGAGAGCAAATGATAGTTGATTCCAAGCGATCCCACAATTAACAGATCAGATCTAAGCTCTGCAGTCCTGCAATCCAGTTGTGGATGATGACAGACAATTAAACAACTCGCTGGAGCAGGAGGCTCCACAATTATCCCCCTCCTCAATGATGGATGAGCCCAACACATTAGTGTAAAAGATAATGCTGAAGCTTTTGCAGCAATCTTTAGCCTTGGAAAAATTAAGTCCCGCCTTCACACTGTGAATAACCTCCATTGTGTTGTGTGACAGAAGTGACAAGTAGATGATCCACTGAGGCCTTGTCCATTAGTTCCCAGCATCACAGATGCTAGTCATCAGCCAATATGATTCACTCCACGTGATATCAAGAAATCGTTGGAGGCATTGGAAACTGTAAAAGCTGTGGGACCTGACCACATTCCAGCAACATGACCAAAGACTTGTTCTCCCGAACTTGCTGCACCCCTAGCCAAGCTGTTCTAATACAGTTACAACACTGGTATCTACCCAATTACGGGAAAATTGCCCAGGCATGGTCATGCACACAAAGGGACAAACTTAACCTGATCAATTACTGCCGCCATCAGTTTATTCTCAATCATCAATAAATTGTTGGAAGGTGTCATCAACAGTGCTATTAAGCAGCACTTGGTTAGCAATAACCTGCTCAGTGATGCCCAGTTTCAGATCTTGCAAAATACTCAGCTCCTGGCCTCATTACAGCCTTAGTATAAACATGGGCAAAATTCCAGAGATAAGATGAGAGTGGTAGCCCTTAACATTAAAGCTGCAATTGACTGAATGTGGCCAAGAGACCTGGCAAATCTGGAATCAATGGATATCAAGGGCAAACTTTCCCCTGGTTAGAACCATACCTGGCACATAGGAAGATGGTTGTGGTTATTGGAGGTCAGTCATCTCTTCTCCAGGACATTTCTACAGGAGTTCCTCAGGTTGGAGACCTAGGCCCAAGCATCTTTAGCTGCTTCATCAATGACATTCTGTCCATCATATGGTCAGAAGCAGGGATATTCACTGATGACTGCATAATATTCGGTACCATTCGTGACTCCTCAGATAGTGAAGCAGGCCATGTTCAAATGCAACATGAGCTGGACAATACCCAGACTGGGCTGACATGTGGCAAGTAACATCAGCACCTCACAATCCCACACAATCTAACCCCTGCTCCTTGACATTCAATAGTTTTACAATACCGAATCCCACTAATCAACATGCTGGGGGTTACAATTGACTGGAAACGCAACTGGACTTGCCTCATATACACAGTGGCTACAAGAGCAAGTAAGAGGCCAGGTAGTAAGTCATGTTCTGACATCCCACAGCCTGTCCACCATCGACAAGGCACAAATTAGAAGTGTGATGGAATGCTTCCCTCTTGCCTGGGAGGGTACACCTCTTACACTCAAGAAGCTTGACACCATCCAGGCCAAAGTAGTCCACTTGATCGGCACCACAACCATAAACATCCACTCCCTCCACCACCGACGCTCAGCAGCAGCAGCATGTAGCATCTGCAAAATGAGCTGGAAAAGTTCATTAAAAATCCTTAAGGAGGACCTTCCAAATCCAAGATTACTTTCATGTGAAAGGACTGGGGCAGCAAATATTTGGGAACACCACCAACTGCAAGTTTCCTTCCAAGCCATTCACTATCCTGACTTGGAAATGTATTGCCATTCCTTCACACTGTTGCTGGGTCAAAATCCTGCAATTCCCTCCCTAAAACATTCTAGCTCAACTCACATCATGTGGATTGCAGTGGTTCAAGAAGACAGCTCACCACCACCTTCTCAAGGGCAACTGGGGTTAGCCAGCTAGCAACATCCACATCCCATGAATTATTACTGCATTATGTACACTTAAACAACTTGAGATTGTAACTCTAATGTAGAAGAGACATTTTTACTATTGTACGAGAAATACTGCAATTTCAAAGAGCAAGATTCTGCATGCAGTTTACAAAAAAAGATTTTAGTGATCCAGTACAACAAATTAGCTTTTTTAGAGGAGTAATCATGCCTTCATGGCAAGTAAAGCCACCCATGTTGTCTAAACAGACGGTACAATTATGAAATAGCAGACTGGAGTCAGAATTTTGAATCTAAGTTGAACGGGCAATACTTGATCTTCACTACTTGTAGCATGTGCCAATCATACACCGTGATGATTGAGAGCGACCATCATTAAATCCATCACTTCAGCCAATCTGGATGAGGTACAGCAGCATTGGTAAGAGAAGTTGTAAAGTCATAAATGCTACAACATGTAAGGGGGCATCTGGTCCAATGAATCTGTATCATTAATGAATGAAGAATTTTTCAAAATCAGTTTGAATAAAATATGGACATAGCAATGTCAGCCCCCTACTGCTAGATTTGTGGACAGCTCTCAGCTCTTGGTATTATTTACAACTGGATATAAAAGTTCAAAATTTGCTTCAGAAGATTTAGCATCTGATAAATGCACTGCAGGAATTCCCCACGGTTCCTCAGACCTTCCAGACCCATGACAACTACTGAGTGAAAGAAGAAGGACAGCAGGTACGTGGGAACACCAACAATTGCAGGATGCCCTCCAATCCAATCATCATGAAAAATTTGAACCTTATCACCATTCCTTCACTGTCACTGGGTCAAAATCTTGAAACTCTCTCCCTACCAACTTTTTGGGTGTACTTATATCAAATGGACAGTAATGCTTTGAGCAGGCAACTCACTATCATGTTCTCAAGAGCAATTAGGGAAATGCTGACCCAGCCAGCAAAGCTCATATTATCTGAATCAATAAAAATCCTCCTTGTTTGATTGTTAGTATTTTAACAGTAATGATTCCTCTGAATTACCAAAGATTTTTCACCATGTATCCTTTTCTCCTAGTTTTTTTCCATTCAGATGATATTAAACACTCTGGGACTTTTCAGTTATGGCTGTGCAGATAGAACTTTTGATTCCAAGTATGGTGCTTTGTGGTTTATGAACATGTTCATTTTGTAGTCTGGATTTAGCACAGATGATCATTGGTGGAGCACTGAAGGAGTTAGCTCTAAATACTGACAATGCTCGCCCAGTGGTCCTGTGGCAGGAAGAAGTGTGTTTGGAGATTATTGTGATATGTTCACCAGTGACTTCTTGCTTAATGTTACAGTTTTATTTTTGACAGGTGCAACTTTAACTTAAACTGTATGAAGCAAATCAGATTTTTACTAGACAACCAATGTGAGACTGCAGTTAGATGCTGTTGAAAACATTGTCATCAAGAAAAAAATTTAAAAATTATATGCATTTTTGGGAATTACATATATTTATCAATTATGAGAACTGGAAAACGGATGTTTGGATATTATTAAGTTGACAAGGATTTAACATGTGATTGCTCTGAACTGGAAAGTCAAAAGACCATTGGCTACTGGCGTTTATGAACAAAAACATGACTCTAGGCAGCAGAATCCAGCAAAGATTTTAAAGGCAGATGGAATGGAGTTCTGTTGCTTTAGATATTGAGAAAACAGACTTGAAAAACCCCAGTGTATCTATGCTGCTGTTACCTAGCAACTGCATCTGGACTGAGATAATGGGTGTTTTTACTGTGCATACCCAGGGACAGTAGGTTGGAGAAATTTACAAGGATGCAAACATCTCTTAACGTCTGCAGGAGTCAGTTTGGAGTAGAAATTAGAACCGTCTATATCTCTATTGGTGAAGTAGTTTGAGAAAGCCTGATACAATTGCGGATATTAGGATTTCTAATTTTCTTATCTGAATCTGAAATCTGGACTAAAGATTTCCATCAGTCTGTGGTCAACAGCAACATGAACCCATTGACAAATAACCAATGAAACTGTGACAATATCACCTTCTCCTACCATTTTAGTTTGGACTTTTGATCCAAGGATATTCCTCATTTATCCACTCATAATTGGTCTGAAGAACAATGTGTTCATTCTGCCTGAGTTAGAAAATCTATGTTTTTGAGAATAAAGGAAATATAAGTGTGTTCATTTTGAGTGTATTAAAAGGCCTAGTAGAAATGATTTTTATTCTAATCATTAGTAAAAAAGAGAAACAAATTGACTGTTTTGTGATTGAATAAGATATTTACTTTTGGTAAGGCTTGTGTGATTCTCAGTTTTGATTTTTAGCTGACTCCTGCCGTCAGAGTCATAACACCTTCAGAAGCTGAAATACTATGAATTCCCTTTTAATTGAGTGTGAACGTCGCTGGCAAGGCCAGCATCTGATGCTCAACTGTATCTGTCCTTAAAATGAATAATTTATATTTCAGAGGGCAGTTAACAGTTAACTGAGAGTTTGGTCTCACATGTAGCACAGACTGGGTGAGGACAGCAGATTTGCTCCTCAAAAGGGCTGTAGTGAATCAAGTGAGTATTTAACACAATTGATAATAGTTGTCATGGTCTCTGTCATAAGATTTAGATTTCACATTTCTGAGGTGAACTCAAATTCTGGCCACCATGATGGGATTTGAATCCACATCCCTACAGCATTAGGCTATGAGTCTGGATTATAAGTCCAGTGACATCACCATTAAGCCACTGTCTCTCCAATATGCTTACTTGATGCCTTTCTGATCATCCAACTGCTTTTTACACATGTCAATCTTCCAGCTCCCCACTTCCCGCTCCCAAACACTCCCTCTTACACAACATTTTAAAAATAAGTAGGTTCAATGTATTTTCAGGTAATACAGCCCTCAGAATACACTGACATATTCTGCTTTGTTTCCCCAATATTATAGAATCCACAGAACTATCCCCTTGATTACACATTTAATAGGGCTTCTGAATACTGCGCATAAGCCAGACACGTGCCTAATTAATGCTAAGAAAGACTATAAAAGTAGAAAAAAATCAAAACCTGTTGACATTTTTTTACTTTTCTGAAGTTATTGGTCCCACAAAAATGTGGCATATTCAATACTGCTTCTTCCTGAAAACCAGATAAGGTTTACGAAAAGATAAAAATCTCCTATCTCCAGAAGCTCGTAGGGTGTACGATGAACTGCTCCATCCCTAAATTTCAGCCTATACGGTGCATTTGCCCACTAGCGGAAGAATCTCCTCAATATCTATCCTGTCAAATTCCCTCAAAATCTTGTACGTTTCAATAAAACCATCCTTCATTCTTCTAAGATATTTATTCATTAGAATTTAGAACAATGAGGGGTTACTATATTGAAACATACAAGATTTCGTGGGGAATAAAAACAGAAGTTGCTGGAAAAGTTCAGGTCTAGCAGCATCTGTGAAGAGAAAATCAGAGTTAACATTTTGGGACGGGTGGCCCTTCCTCAGAATTTTTCCAGCAACTTCTGTTTTTGTTCCTGATTTACAGCATCTGCAATTCTTTTGGTTTTTAAAAGATTTTGTAGGGTTTGACATGAGTAATGTATGTCTGGAATTCTTTCTCCAGAGAGTTGTTGAGGTTAGATCACTGACACCGTTTAAAGAGGAGATAGGTGGTTTTTGAAATATCAAAGAGTTTAGGGCTATGAGAGTCTGACATCCAAGAAGAGTCAAGGCTTCAGGCAGATCAGCCATGATCTTTTTAGTTGGGCAAATATGAGGGGAGTGTCCTATTCATGCTCCTACATATTCTTAAAAGGTTGATGTACATTTTAAAGTGTATTTGAATGCGCTCCATAGCTGAAATATAAAATCATTGTTTTGACATCTTCCATACAATTCTAACACTTGTTATAGAAGATCTAGTTAAAGAAAAACAAGTACAATTATCAAAAATAAGTAGAAGATGATGTGCAATTAAAAGTATATGCACAGACTACTTCCTGAAGATCAAAGAGATCAAATCCTGGGAAGGTTAATATATAAAAGCCATTAACCAGAAAACTGCAGGTAGTACTTGTGTTCAATCATCTGTACTTCACTGTGCCGTATCTCCATAAGACTACAAGATGTAGGATAAGAAGTAGGCCATTAAGTCCATCAAGGGTACTCTGGCTTTCATTGAGATCATGATTGACCTGATAATCCTCAACTCCACTTTTCTGCCTTTTCCCCATAATACTTGATTACATTACTGATTAAGAATCTGTCTATTTCAGTCTTGAAAATAGTTAAGGATTCAGACTCTAGCTCCGTTTGCAGTAAAGAATTCTGCATCTTACAGTAAAAATTCCTCCACATCTGACTTAAATGGGTGACCCCTTATTTTGATATTGTGGCCTCAGGTTCTAGACTTTTCCACAAGTCCTTGAGAAGTTTGTAAGTCTAATACTGTCACCTCTCATTCTTCTATTTTCCAACAAGTACAAGTCCAACCTGCTCAACCTTGCCTCCTAAAACAGTTCGTTTGTACCTGGGATCAACCTCATGAATCTTCACCGGACTGCTTCCAATGCCAGTATGTCTTTCTTCATTTCACTGCTGAGTCAAGATGATTTCAAAGATGAGTTTGAGTAAGGATGAAACTCATTAATTGTGGCATTTCACTGTCAATCATAATCTTACTGGGGCATTCTCTACACAATCTACAATCACAGTCCACTTTTGAACTATTCAGTTTTCATACAGTATTAAATCTTTCTCTGTATTTGGCATTTTTGTTAATGTCCTGAAGGGTGCAAGAGGAAAGGTTTTGACAAAAGGACATCTCCAGGAGTTCCTCAGGGTAGTGTCCTAGGCCCAACCATCTTCAGCTGCTTGTTCAATGACCTTCCCTCCATCATAGGATCAGAAGTGGGAATGTTCGCCGATGATTGCACAATGTTCAGCACCATATGTGACTCCTCAGACACTGAAGCAGTCCATGTTCACATGCAACAAGATCTGGACAATATCCAGGCTTGGGCTGACAATTGGCAAGTGACATGTGCGCCACACAAATGCCAGGCTATGACCATCACTAGTAACAGACAATCTAACCACTGCCTCCTTGACACTCAATGGTGCTGTCATCACTGAATCACCCACTATCAACATCCTGGGGGGTTACCATTGACCAGAAATCAACTGGACTCACTACATTAACACAGTGGCTACAAGAGCGGGCCAGAAGCTAGGAATACTGCAGCGAGTAACTCATCTCCTGACTCCTCAAAGCTTATCCACTATCTACAAGGCACAAGTGAGGAGTGTGCTGGCATACTCCCCACTTGCCTGAATTCATGCAGCTCCAACAATACTCAAGAAGCTTGACACCATCCAGGACAAAGCAGCTTGCTTGATTGGCACTATATCAACAAGCATTCACTCCCTCCACCACCAATGCTCAGTAGTAGTAGTATGTACAATCTATGAGATCCACTGCAAAAATTCACCAAAGATCCTCACACAGCACATTCCAAATCCACGACGACTTCCATCTAGAAGGACAAGGGCAGCAGCTATATGGGAACATCACCACCTCCAAGTCACTCACCATCCTGACTTAAGAACATGAGAACATTAGAACTAGGAGCAGGAGTTGGCCACTAGGCCCCTCGAGTGTGCCCCACCATTTAATGAGATCATGGTGATCTTTTTGAGACTCAGCTCCACTTACCCGCCCACTCACTATAACCCTTAATTCCATTACTGTTCAAAAATTTATCTAGCCTTGCCTTAAAAACATTCAGCGAGATAGCTTCAACCACTTCACTGGGCAGGGAATTCTGCAGATTCACAACCCTGTGGGTAAAAAAGTTCCTCCTGACCTCAGTCCTATATCTGCTTCCCTTTATTTTGAGGCAATGCCCTCTAGTCCTAGTTTAACCTGCTAGCGGAAACAACCTCCTTGCCTCCACCTTATCTATTCCCTTCATAATCTTATACGTTTCCATAAGATCTTCCCTCATTCTTCTGAATTCCAATGAGTATAATACCAGTCAACTAAGTGTCTCCTCATAATCCAACCCTCCCAACTCTGGAATCAACCAAGTGAATCTCCTCTGCACCCTCTCCAGTGCTGGTATATCTCTTCTCAAGTAAGGAGACCAAAACTGCACACAGTACTCCAGGTGTGGCCTAACCAGGACCCGATACAACTGCAGCATAGCCTCTCTGTTTTTGAACTCCATCCCTCTAGCAATGGCTAGACTTGGAAATATATTGCCGTTCTTTCACTATCGCTGGGTCAAAGTCCTGTAATTCCCTCCCAAATAGCATTGTGGGTCAACCCACAGCAGGAGGAATTCAGCGGTTCAAGAAGGCAGCTCATCTCCACCTTCTCAAGGGCAATTAGGGATGAGCAAGAAATGCTGGCCAGCCAGCTTTGCCCACCTCCCATAAAAAATGAATTTAAAAATCTGTCTTCTTTTCAACAATCCTGAGGTTCTGCACAACCAAAAAAATTATACAATAGATATAATCTCTTGGATCCAGTGGTGTGGTGACACAGAAATACCATTCACTGAAAATCATATAATTACAGCACTATAATATTACACATTGTCATGAAAAATGTTACAAAAGCAGCAATGGTTTCTGTTTTTCTTTGATCTTTGCTATGCAAGTACAACATTTGACAGAAAATCAGTGTCACCCTATCTTTTAAGGGCTCAGCAGAAGGAAATCTTAAGTCAGTTATAGAGCAGTTTCAAGTTCTTGGCTGAGAACTAAAGCTGTATTTATTCTATGTAAGGAAGAAGTATTTCAACAACGTTAGCATCTGAACATCTGAAACTGGAGCTTTAATAAGAACTGATTTGAAGGTCTCACTAAATTAGAAAGATTTATATCCATTACCTCCATCCCTCAATAATCGATACACCATGACGGGCAGGATAATGGGCAGATATTAGGGATCAAATGTTTACTACCAAACTATCAGCCCTGAAAAATATGTAAGAAAATTTCAACTATATTTCAGGAGACAAGAACTAGTGGTAGACCTCTTTGCACATGCCATAAACAAAGATTCATCCCTTTTATTCCAGCAATACACTTACAGATACTCAAACCTCAGTGAATAGTGACCCCTATCCCCGTACTAAATCTTCTTGCTCAGTTTACACAGCTGTAATCAGTTTCTTTTTGGCAAATATCTATTGCCCATTCACTTAATATTATTTTCATTGGTTAATGTCTTTCCCTTGAAACTCTCAAAGAAATTCCTAACCCCATTTACTTATTACTTCGCTCAGAGTCCCTAAACTCATGTCTTCTTCAGCCTTGTAGGATGTCTTCCTCTCTGACACCCTCACAGCTTTCTGCTTCTGTAGCAATCTTCTTCAGACTTCTCCCCATCTCTGGATTTCCTGCAGACATCTAATTACAAGATTGTCTTGTTCTGGAGCTCATTGCACAACCCCGCCCCCCCCACCTCTCTCTCTCTCTCTAAGCTGAAATACTCAAATCAATGAGCACTTCAGCAATTATTGCCACAGGTGGCTTGCTGGTCATTTAGCTTAAATTACATGCATTCTTGTAAATGTGTTTTCACTGTTCAAAATGACTTAGGCATTTTAAGAAAAAGACATAACCCCACTAAACTGTAAACTAAAATGCATTTTTCCCTCCACTTTAGAACCCAAAGACCCAACAGACCTTTGTCACACATATCAAAACGAAATTTGACGTAAATTAGCCCCAATAATATAATTGCTGTCAACATCATTCAAACTGGAAAAAAAATGTATCAATGTAGAACATTTTATGATCTCAGTATGTTTCAAAGAGTTTTATGAATTACTTTAAAAGTTGAGTGGTGATATAAGAAACATAGCGTCAACCTGGGCAAAGCAGGTTCCCACAAATAGCAATGTCATAATAACCTGATAAACGTTTTTTTCTCAGTGATGTTGATTGACACAGAGGTTGCCTAAGACACCTGACAGAACTCACCTACTCTTCCACGGAATAGCATCAAGGGATTTTTGCATGAATTAAAGAAAATGGGCGTGGCCTCAATTTACTATCCCATCCGAAAGACAACACCTCCAGCAGAATCACTGAACAGTTCCAGTTCAGAAGGCTAGTCAGCCTATTGTGTGTCAATGATCTCTGAACATTTTGATTCTCTTTATCCCCCAAATATTACACTATGCTTCCAAAGCCCTCTTGAATGTCTCAACTGAACATGCCTCACCACACTTCCAGTTAGTGAATTCAAAATCCAGTCCACTCGTGAGAAAATATAATTTGTCATTTGCTTTTGCATTTTCTTCTTGTGCCAAGCATTTTAAAACTATGCCCTCTGATTCTCAATTGTATTAGGAATGGGAATAGTTTTTTTCCGATATACTCTGTCCAGACTCCTCGATTTTGAAAACATCTCGCAACGCTTCCTTCAGATTCCTCATTTCCAAGGCAAAAAGTCCCAACTTTTCTGTACCATCCTCATAACTGAGGTTTCCCATCCCTGGAAGCGTTCTCATAACCCTTTTTAACGAGTTCTCTAACGCATCCATATCATTTGTAAATTGTGGCACTTAGAACTGTACACAATTTTCCAGCTAAGCCGAACCAGTGTCCTATACAGCCTTAGTATAACAATCCTTGTATTCCATTTCTCTGTTGATGATTCCTCAAAAACCATCTGTTTTGTTGACAGCTCTCTCGACCTATCATATGACCTTTAAAAGTCTATGCACGTATACACCATGTCTGTCTGCTTCTGCTCATCATTTAGAATAGTCTCATGTTCTTTTTACTAAAATATATCACTCTTACACTTGTCCTCATTGAACTTTATTTGCCAACAATCCACCCACTGCACCAACTTGTCAATATTTTCATGAAGCTCTATATTGTCCACTTTCCAGTTTACAGTTCTTCAAAGTTTTGTGTTATCTGGAAAGGGTGAAATAATCTTGAAAAGCAAGGGGTCTAATGCTAACTCCTAGGAATGCCACTACAAACCTTTCTACAGTGCAAAAAGTAACCATTAGCCTTCATTCTATTTCTAATCACTCAGCCCAATTTTTTATTCACATTGCCACTGTCCCTCTTAGTCCACTACCTAGCACTTAATCAGAAGTCTGTTGTGAGACATGGAATTGTAAAAAATGTTCAATTCAATGTACAATCCATGAACATCCTTATCCTCATTGTCATTCTCTGTTAACTCTCCAGAAGACTTCAGTAAATTAGTTTGACAATTTTCTATTCAGAAATCCAGGCTGATTGCTCCAAATTAAGCCACATTTTTTCTATGTGACTATTAATTCTATCCTGAATAATTATTTCTGCAGATTTCCCATTACTGAAGTTAAACTGACCGGTCTGCAATTGTTGTGTCTAGCTTTACAGCTTTTAATGAACAAAGTCAGTAATCACACAACATCAGGTTACAGTCAAGATAACAAAGTGTGGAGCTGGATGAACACAGCAGGCCAAGCAGCATCTTAGGAGCACAAAAGCTGACGTTTCAGGCTTAGACCCTTCAGAAAGGGGGATGGGGAGAGGGTTCTGGAATAAATAGGGAGAGAGGGGGAGGCAGACCGAAGATGGAGAGAAAAGGAGATAGGTACAGAGGAGAGTATAGGAGAGGAGATAGGGAGGGGATAGGTCAGTCCAGGGAAGACGGACAGGTCAAGGAGGTGGGATGAGGTGGTAGGTAGGAAATGGAGGTCCGGCTTGAGGTGGGAGGAAGGGATGGGTGAGAAGAAGAACAGGTTAGGGAAGTGGAGACAGGCTGGGCTGGTTTTAGGATGCAATGGGGGGAGGGGACGAGCTGGGCTGGTTATGTGATGCAGTGGGGGGAGGGGAGATTTTGAAGCTTGTGTAGCCCACATTGATACCATTGGGCTGCAGGGTTCCCAAGTGGAATATGAGTTGCTGTTCCTGCAACCTTCGGGTGGCATCATTGTGGCACTGCAGGAGGCCCATGATGGACATGTCGTCCGAGGAATGGGAGGGGGAGTTAAAATGGTTCGCGACTGGGAGGTGCAGTTGTTTATTGCGAACCAAGTGGAGGTGTTCTGCAAAGCGGTCCCCAAGCCTCCACTTGGTTTCCCCAATGTAAAGGAGGCCACACTGGGTACAATGGATGCAATATACCACATTGGCAGATGTGCAGGTGAACATCTGCTTGATATGGAAGGTCATCTTGGGGCCTGGGATAGGGGTGAGGGAGGAGGTGTGGGGGCAAGTGTAGCACTTCTTGTGGTTGCAGGGGAAGGTGCCGGGTTTGGTGGGGTTGGAAGGGAGTGTGGAGCGGACAAGGGAGTCACGGAGAGAGTGGTCTCTCCGGAAGGCAGACAAGGGTGGGGATGGAAAAATGTCTTGGGTGATGGGGTCGGATTGTAGATGGCGGAAGAGTCGGAGGATGATGCGTTGTATCCGGAGGTTGGTGGGGTGGTATGTGAGAATGAAGGGGATCCTCTGGGGGCGGTTGTGGCGGGGGCAGGGTGTGAGGGATGTGTTGCGGGAAATGTGGTAAAGGGCGTTCTCGGCCACTGCAGGGAGCAAGTTGCGGTCCTTGAATAACGTGGACATCTGGGATGTGCAGGAGTGGAATGCCGCATCCTGGGGGCAGATGGGGCAGAGGCGGAGGAATTGGGAATAGGGGATGGAATGTTTGCAGGGGGGTGGGTGGGAGGAGGTGTATTCTAGGTAGCTGTGGGAGTCAGTGGGCTTGAAATGGACATCAGTTTCTAGCTGGTTACCTGAGATGGAGACTGAGAGGTCCAGGAAGGTGAGGGATGTGTTGGAGGTGGCCCAGGTGAACTTGAGGTTGGGGTGGAAGGTGTTGGTGAAGTGGATGAAGTGTTCGAGCTCCTCTGGGGAGCAAGAGGCGGCGCCGATACAGTCATCAATGTAACGGAGGAAGAAGTGGGGTTTGGGGCCTGTGTAGGTGCAGAAGAGGGACTGTTCCACGTAACCTACAAAGAGGCAGGCATAGCTTGGACCCATGCGGGTACCCATGGCCACCCCCTTTGTCTGTAGGAAGTGGGAGGAATCAAAAGAGAAGTTGTTGAGGGTGAGGACGAGTTCGGCTAGGCGGATGAGGGGTCGGTGGAGGGGGATTGGTCGGGCCTGCGGGACAGGGAGAAGCGGAGGGCCTTGAGGCCATCTGCATGAGGAATACAGGTGTATAGGGACTAGACATCCATGGTGAAAATGAGGTGTTGGGGGCCAGGGAATTGGAAGTCCTGGAGGAGGTGGAGGGCGTGGGTGGTGTCATGGACGTAGGTAGGGAGTTCCGGGGTTACAGGTTACCAGGTTACAGTCAAACAGGTTTATTTGAAAACACAAGTTTTCGGAGTGTCAGTCCTTGTTCAGGTGTTAGTGAGAGAGGTAGTATCACACAGAATTCATAAGTAAACGATCAAAGGTTCACAACATTGATGTGGATGTACTCAACAAACCTAAGATGCTGATAAATCTTTAATCAGTTAGAAGGTTTTAATTGATTCATATGTTTATGTAAATCTCTGAATTCTTTTCAAGTCACAGTCCTGAGAGAACTAAAGGGTTTATCACTGTAAAGAAGAGGTGACATTTTAGGTCAGACAATGCATGTTAGGTGTCAGGCCTTGTTTAGAATCTGTTTGTGTTTTAGTTTGGAGTCAGACTGGTTTTATTTCTAAAGTAAGAATTTATAAAATATCATATCGACCGACTATCCATAAATTCTGTGCTTTTTGAACAAATTGAAAATGTATCTGCAAATATAAATTGACCCCATCAGTGTGTGTGTGTGTGTGTGTGTGTGTGTGTGTGTGTGTGTGTGTGTGTGTGTGTGTGTGTGGTAGAGTCACCTGTAGTGTGAAGTGAGCCCAAGGTGCCAGCTGAGGCCTAGATATATCACTGCTAGACTATAAATCCAGTGTCACAACGTGGAGACGTAGCGCTGAACCAAATCAGCCTTTCTACTTGCATATTCCATGGTTCATGAATTAGCTTCCCTCCATCATTAAGTCAGCAGCGGTGATTTTTACTGATGTTGGCACAATCTTCAGCACCTTTTGTAGCTCCTCCGATACTGAAGCAGTCCATGTTCAAATGTAACAAGATGTGAACAATATCCAGGTTTGGGCTGGTAGGTGGCAAATAACATTTGCACCACACAAATGCCAGGCAAAGATATCACTATCAACATCCTGGGGGGTTACCATCGACCAGAAACTCAGCTGAACTCGCCATGTAAATACAGAAGGTGCAGGAATAATGTGGCGAATAACTCACCACCTGACTCCCCAAAGCCTGTGCACCACTTAGAAGGCACAAGTTAGAAGTGTGATGGAATAGTCCTTCTTGCCTGAATGGGTGCATCTCTAACATCACTGAACAGGTTTAACACAATCCAGGACAAAGCAGCCTGCTTGATTGGCACCGTAAACATCCACTCCCTCCACACCGATGCTTAGTGGCAGCAGTATGTAGTACCTACAAGATGCACTGCAGAAATTCACCAAAGATCCTTAGACAGTACTTTCCAAACCCACAAACACCTACATTTAGAGGGACAAGGATAGCGGATACATTGGAAAGCCATCATTTGCAAGTTGCCCTCCAAACCACTCACCATCCTGACTTGGAAATGACCCACTTGTTCCTTCAGTGTCCTCAGATCAAAATCCTGGAATATCCCTCCCTGAGGGCACTGGAGGTCTATCTACAGCACATGTATTGTAGTTGTTCAAGAAGACAGCTCATCACTACCTTCTCAAAAGCAACTATGTAGAGATAATAAATATTGGCCAGCTACGCCCAAGCCCCACGAGTACATTTTTAA
This sequence comes from Stegostoma tigrinum, assembly GCF_030684315.1. Classification (NCBI taxonomy): domain Eukaryota; kingdom Metazoa; phylum Chordata; class Chondrichthyes; order Orectolobiformes; family Stegostomatidae; genus Stegostoma; species Stegostoma tigrinum. The sequence goes on from NC_081375.1 coordinate 8,549,412, forward strand.
AAATCACACCACTGTAAAATTAAAACAATCAAAGACCCTCAAAAGTGATCCTGATGGCTTCTAATATTTGAATAACTAATCCCAGACTCTGCACTCAATTCCAGGGATAACAAGGTGTAGAGCTGGATGAACACAGCAGGCCAAGCAGCATCATAGGAGCAGGAACGCTGACGCTTCAGGCCTAGACCCTTCTTCAGAAATGGGGGAGGGGAAGGGGGTTCTGAAATAAATAGGTAGAGAGGGGGAGGCGGATAGAGGAGAAGATAGATGGAGAGGGGGCAAGCCGGTCAAGGAGCAAGGATGGAGTCAGTAAACGTGAGTGTAGAAGGGGAGGCAGGGAGGAAACAGGTCAGTCCAGGGAGAATGGACAGATCAAGGGGGCAGCATGAGGTTAGTAGGTAGGAGCTCGGGGTGGGCTCGAGGTGGGAGGAGGGGATAGGTGGGCAGAAGGACAGGATGGGGAGGTGGGGACGAACTGGGCTGGTTTTGGGATGCGGCGGGGGGGGGTATGATTTTAAAGCTTGTGAAGTCCTCAATGATACGACTGGTCTGCAGGGTTCCCAAATAAAGGATTCCCATGAAGTTGCTGTTCCTGCAACTTTCGGGTAGCAATGTTGCGGCACTGCAGGAGGCCCAGGATGGACATGTCGTCTGAGGAATGGGAGGGGGAGTTGAAATGGCTCGCGACTGGGAGGTGCAGTTGTTTATTGCGAACCGAGCGGAGGTGTTCTGCAAAGTGGTCCCCAAGCCTCCGCTTGGTTTCCCCGATGTAGAAGAGGCCACAACGGGAACAGTGGATGCAGTTTACCACATTGGCAGATGTGCAGGTGAACATCTGCTTGATGTGGAAAATCTTCTTGGGGCCTGGAATGGGGGTGAGGGGGGAGGCGTAGGGGCAGGTGTAGCACTTCTGCGGTTGCAGGGAAAAGTGGCAGGTGTGGTGGGGCTGGAGGGGAGTATGGAGCGGACAAGGGAGTCACGGAGAGAGTGGTCCCCCCGAAAGGCAGATAAGGGTGGGGAGGGAAAAATGTCTTTGGTGGTGGGGTCGGATTGCAGATGGCAGAAGTGTCGGAGGATGATGCATTGGATCTGGAGGTTGGTTGGGTGGTACGTGTTTTGGTATTTTTTTATTGCAGGGAGGGGGTGTGAGGGATGAGTTGCAGGAAATGCGGGTGACATAGTCGAGGGCGTTCTCGACCACTAAGGTGGGGAGGTTACAGTTTTTAAAAAATGAGTGCATCTGAGATGTATAGGAGCGGAATGCCTCATTCTGGGAGCAGATGCGAAGGAATTGGGAATCGGAGATGGCATTTTTGCAGGAAGGTGGGTGGGAGGGGATGTATTCTAGTTAACTGTGGGAGTCAATGGGCTTGAAATGGATATCGGTTTCTAAGTGGTTGCCGGAGATGGAGACAGAGAGGTCCAGGTGAACTTAAGGCTGGGGTGGAAGGTGTTGGTGAAGTGGATGAACTGTTCGAGCTCCTTATGGGAGCATGATGCAGCGCTGATACAGTCATCAATGTTATGGAGGAAGAGGTGGGGTTTAGGGCCAGTGTAGGTAGGAAGAGGGATTGTTCCATGTAACCTACAAAGAAGCAGGCATAGCTTGGGCCCATGCAGGTACCCATGGCCGCTCCCTTTGTCTGTAGGAAGTGGGAGGAATTGAAAGAGAAGTTGTTGAGCATAAGGACGAGTTCGGCTAAGTGGATGAGGGTGTCAGTGGAGGGGGACTGTTTGGCCCTGCAGGACAGGATGAAGTGGAGGGCCTTTAGGCTATCTGTATGGGGAATGCAGGTGTATAGGGACTGGACGTCCATCATAAAGATGAGGTGTTGGGAACGGGGAATTGGAAGTTCTGGAAGAGGTGTAGGGCATGGGTGGTGTCACGAATGTAGGTAGGGAATTCCTGGACCTAAGGGAGAGAAAATGGAGTCCAGATATGTGGAGATAAGTTCATTGGGGCAAAAGCATGCGGAGGCAATGGGTCGACCACAGCAGTCAGCAGGGCAGTTTGTGGAAGGAGACAGAAGCAGGAAGTGCGGGGTTGGGGAACGATCAGGTTGGAGGCTGTGGGTGGGAGGTCACCTGAAGTGATTAGGTTATGGATGGTTTGGGAGATGATGATTTGCTGTTCAGGGGTGGGGTCATGATCAAGGGGGTGGTCGGAGGTGGTGTCGGAGAGTTGGCGTTTGGCCTCGGCGATGTAGAGGTCAGTGCGCCATACTACAACTGCGCCTCCCTTGTCTGCAGGATTTATGGCGCGGTTGGGCTTGGAGCGGAGGGCTGCACGTTCTGCAGGGAAGAGGTTGGAGTGGGTGAGGGGGTGGAGAGGTTGAGGCAATTGATGTCACGACGGCAGTTGAAGATGAAGAGGTCGAGGGAGGATAGGAGGCCCTGGAGTGGTGTCCAGGAGGAGGGGGTGCGTTGGAGGTGGAAGAAGGGGTCAGTAGGGGGAGGGTCAGGCTCACTGTTAAAGAAGTGCAGAGGCGGAGGAAGAAGTGCTCAACGTCTAACCGTTCATCCTCAGTAAGAGGGTGGTCTGGTGGGATGGTGAAGAGTCGGCAGGGCTGGGTGCTGTTTTCTCCTCTGGAGCTGCTAGCTGTGGAGGCAGTGGGCGGAGCGATGTTGGCGATGGCTGTGGGTGGAGTTGCTTTGGCGTTGGCGGTGAGTAGAGTAGCATCGGCGGTGGGCAGAGCACCTTCAGCATCGGTGGTGGGTGGAGCAGGGTAGGAGGCGGCAGAGGCAGTGACAGCAGGTGTGTCCTCAGTGTCTATGGCGTTGGATTCGGAAATGGAGGCGGTGGCATTCACTGTCCTGGAAGTGGTGTATCCGGCGGCGGAAGATATGACATCATCCATGGTCGCTCTAACAGTGCCCACATGGCCAACGGCAGTGGGCGCATTGTGGGGAAGGTCCTGGGAGGTGGACGAAGCCCATTTTGGGTGGTAGGCACCAGTAAGTTTACTGTACTTACGGTTTTTTGTGTCCACTAAAGCTGAGCAGAAATGGGAGTTCAGGTTGTGGATCCTTCGAAGAATAAAAATCAGGAGCGGTTCTCTACAGGTCTGGGAGAGCGAGGCTCTGAGCTGGGGTAGGCTTGATTGTCGTGCCAGGAGATATTGGCACATTGCTGCGAGTGTGTGTTTCAAGAGTCACAGGGAGAAAAGCGTCTGAAGGATCTCAATGTTCTGAATGTAGACATTGTCACGGTTGGGGACAAATTGGGAAGGCTTGAATGTGGACTGCAGTCCATTGGGGATGATCTGGTTCCGTAGGCAGATACTGAGAATGGTGATGTGGCGGCAGCCTTTTGTACTGATTACCATGGTGTAACGGTGAGCGTGCTGGTTTCTGAGAGCTGTGAGTTCAAATCTGACTACAATCAATTCCAGACACTGATTTATATTTTAAACAAATTTACTAACAATGTAGTAACTTTAGCAGAGTAAAATTAAACACCAAATCAGTCTAATTCGTCAATGCTATAAACCCTATTCACACAAAATACAAACAGACAGACAAACACAATTTAGGGATAAATAAAAAAAACTGGCCAGATTAAATAAGTGTTTTTCACAGTGTGTTGTTTCACTGGCATAGGTGATTGTTTTTTGGTTGGTTTTCTGATGATGTTAATCAAGGCCACCTTTTCAAATGGAAGTAATACTGAAATTTAGTTTTCCATTCTTTGAGCTTCCAAAAGGTGCTCATGGGAGATTAGACTGAAGCATCAACAGCCTGATTGCTCATTTCCTCCATGAGGTCCTGGTTAGCATGTGACATTTGCTATCTGCTAGAGTGTAAGGTCTTTTCCAGACTTAGAACAGACAACATAAAACAGCACAGGCCCTTCAGCCCATGATGTTGTGCCAAACTTTTACCCAAAACCTAAGGTCTATCTAACGTCCACCCCTACCTTATACTATCATCAATATGCCTATCTAATAGTTGCTTAAATGTGCCAATGAGGCCGACTCCACTACCCTCTCCAGCAATGCATTTCACACCCCTACCACTCTCTGAGTAAAGAACCTACTTCTGACATCTCCCCAATATCTACCTCCTTTCACTTTAAGACTATGCCCCTTCGTAATAGCTACCTCTGCCCTAGGAAAAAGTCTCTGGCCATCCACTCCATCTATACCTCTGATCATTCTGAACAACTTGATCAAGTCACCTCTCATCCTTCGTCAGTCTAAAGAGAAAAGCCCTAGCTCTCTCAACCTTTCCTCATAAGACCTTCCATCCATTCCGTGCAACATCCTGGTAAATTTCCTCTGCATCTTTTCCACCACTTTCACATCTTCCCTGGAATGAGGCGACCAGAACTGAACATAATACTTGGGATGTGGCCAAACTAGGGTTTTGAATAGCTGGAGAATAACTTCACGGCTCTTGAACTCAATCCCTCTATTAATGAAAGCTAACACACCATACGCCTTCTTAAGAACTCTATCAACCTGGGTGGCAGCTTTTAGGGAACTGTGGACATGAACCCCAAGATCCCTCTGCTCTTCCACACTGCAAGAATCTTTTCAGACTTGCTGGAATCAATTCCAGGTATTGATCTCTTTAATAGCCAACTTCTGCGACCTGTTTAAACATAATGCTCTATCTTGGAGACAAAGTGTCTGCTTTTCATCAGGAACTGGCTTGTATTTCTCTGTTTGCTTCCCTTTTACTTCAAGAAGACGTGGGATTTCCCTTCCTACCTGCCAGCCTTATTTTTGCTCTTGAATTTATTTTCTTACCTAATTTTTGAATTTAGCTTGGCTTTTAAGTGGATTTATTGCTTGGCATATTCCAGACTTGATCCCACAAATAAGCAAAAATTTGTTCCTTTTAACACAAGCTGTTACCCACAGTCCAAAAGTCATCTTGAGATCACAGTTCCAAACAAAATTGATAAAAGAATAAAATGAAAATAATGAAGCATTAGTGAGGGCTCTAACAACAGGAACCCGGTATTGTTCTGGGGACCTGGATTTGAAGCCCACTGAGACAGATGATGGAATTTGGAATCTGGAATTAAGAGTTTAGTGGTGGCCATGAAAAATTGTGGATTGTCAGAAATATCCATCTGGTTTACTAAAATCTTTTAGGGAAGGAAACTTCCCTTCAAACCCGGTTTGCGTACATATGATTCCAGACAAAGTGGTCGCACTTTTTTAGGGGTAAGCAATAAATGATATCTATATTCCATAAATGATTAAGAAAACAATTACAATTCTTCTGTCCTCTGACACCAATCCCAAATCCATGGAACATTGAAGGATTATTGTCCATAACTTCCACTGTGATTTCCTTCAAGATGCTTGGATATATCATATCTGGCCCTGGTTTCTTCACAATTTAAATACTGATAGCTTATCCAATGCCTCCCCCCTTATAAATTTTTTCGCCCTTCTAATGGATGAGTTTCCTTCTTTGTCACAATGGGCAGCATTGGCTTCATACGTTAAAACAAATGCAGTGCATTCATTTAACACCTCAGCCATTCCTCATGCCTCTAACTGCAAATCCACCTTTTGGTCTCTATTGCCTCTAATTCTCCTTTTGCTTCCCTTTTACTTTTGATGTTATTATAGAAGACTTTGGGATTTATCTTTTTGTTAGCTGCCAGTGCTTTTTCATATCCTTTTGCTTCTTCCACTTGTTTTTTCTCTCTTCTGTCTTCACCTCGGTTCTCGATTGGATTCACTACCTGACATCTGCCATAAGCACAACTTTTTTCTTCTTTAACTTAACTTTTTCACCTTTTCATCCTGTCCACAACTACCCACATGGCATATGACAGGTATTCTGCTTGATTGAGCTGCCTTGCCAGACCTTAATTTATAGTTTTAACGTGCCTGATTTACTGTAACTTTAGTTACATTAACTTATTTTAGTTACATCTAACTATACTGTTGTATTATTAATTAAAAAAACTGGTATTTAGTATTCTCAAGTTCCTATATTGGCAATTGAACTCAGTGTTCTCATTCAGGTTAGAATGCTACCCCAGTTTAGGCTTACAGTAGTAAATTAGTACAATCATTTTATGTAACATAAAACAGAAATAAATCAAAAAATGAAAATTAATTTTTTCTTGTAAGGTTGTTGGTGTAACCAGAATATCTGAAGAAATTTGACTGTAAAGTGTATAACGGTGAGATTTCATGGTACACAATGCAAAGTCATAAGAAGCCCATTTTTATCCGAGTCTAACAAAGCATTTTGTTCACTTTGCTTCAGGAGGTGAAAGGTATCCAATACTTTAAACTGCACCACTGGAGAGTACATTGGAGCATGAGGTGGTAGGAAACAAGGTTCTTCATTTATAATACTGATAAGATAGTGTTGTTTCCCAAACTATTGTAACAGGCTGAAAAACAACAAGATTAGAGTTTAGAAGGTTGAGGGGAGATCTAATAGAAACGTACAAGATAATGTATGGCTTAGAAGGGGTGGACGCTAGGAAGTTGTTTCCGTTAGGCGGGGAGACTAGGACCCGTGGGCACAGCCTTAAAATTAGAGAGGGTAATTTAAAACTGAAATGAGTCGACATTTCTTCAGCCAGAGAGTGGTGGGCTTGTGGAATTCATTGCCGCAGAGTGCAGTGGAGGTCGGGACGTTGGATGCCTTCAAGGCAGAGATCGACAAATTCTTGATCTCAAAAGGAATCAAGGACTACGGAGAGAGTGCAGGGAAGTGGTGTTGAAATGCCCATCAGCCATGATTTAAATGGCAGAGTGGACTTGATGGGCCGAATGGCCTTACTTCCACTCCTATGTCTTACGGTCTTATGGTCTAAGAACAACACACTGCTCAGCAGCTGATTCACAATAACATTTTTGGAGGATGGTGGCCAGTTCCGGTCATTCATTGGGTATAATTGCCTTAGGAGTGTTTTTTTTCACACTGTTATACTTGCCAATGTTTTTATTAAACAATGCTTATTTCGCCAGTGACATGATGCCTCAACTCTGATTTATATATTCACAGTGTTGTACAGAAGTAGAAGACCATGTAACACTTCAATCAAATTCACTTTAAAAAACCTTCAAGTAGTTGAACTTTTCTTATGAGAAAACATTTACATTGCCTATTGACACATAACTTCAAACCATCAACATTGAAATAATTTATTCTGTCAGATAAATCACTCGACTGTAATAAAGATAAATCCTTGATACATGCACATGATATCTCGTATTGCAAGAAACTGAAGTATATCAGAAGGTTTAAAATCTAAAGCTCCTGGACAAAAAATAGCAGTAGACATGCCATTTTAGAGTGAATTCTGTTGACTTCTTAAGTTTCTCAAACCAGAACTGTAACTATTTAGAAGGCTGCAGCTGAACAACAACATCATTGGCTATTCCAAATTGCAAAAGAAATTACAATTTCTGTTCTCCTTGAACATTACTTGGCTGGCAAAGAAGGCATATGAGAATATGGTCTTAAATGATGCTAGTACTTAGTATTTAAAGTTTGATGATTGCAGAACAAGCTAAATCAGAATCAACCTTTTGACCTGATAATCAATTGGAGTAAATTTTAATGTTACGCCCACCCAAAGGCTTATAAGTAGCGTGTTTTCAGTCCTTAAGAAAAGGGAGATAAAGAAGAATAATAATTCAAAATGGACACATAAAATTCTTGCTTTTCTGTTCTCATATTATGCCAAAACATTTGACCAAAATCAGAACTGGATTCCATTAACTGTGTGAAGCATCATTAGGTTATTTCTAATCACTAACATAACATTGTAACAACATTGTATCGAAAAACTGACAACCTACACAATCCAAAATAAAAAATAACCTCTGAATTTCCTTTCCTAAACTTTTCCACCTGTCCACGCCTCCTTCTTTCTCTTTAAAACACTTCTTAACTTCTTTGGCCAAGCCTATGGCCCCCTGTTCCGCCCATGTGTCTGTATAATAAAATTATGCTTGATAGCTGATCTTTTGAAATGTCTTCAGACCAATATCCTGCTCCAGGTTTTGCAGGTGCTTGGCAGCGCAGTCTTTTAGAACCTACGCTGCATGGGACAAAGAGCTATGTACAGGAAATAGTCTATTTAAAATTCCAGCATGTACTGTCATGCAGAAAACTTAAAGGGATTGTACAGTACAACCAACAGACTGCTTCCCGGAAGAAGTTAGAGATAGTCTCTTGCTTCGGTCATTAAGATGTTACCAGCATAATATATAAATGCATGTTACTGTAGGAAGGGTTTATTATTTCAAAATTAATTCTGTGCACCATTTGCTTTATTTATTCATAAATTGCCCAATTTATTACATTCACTGTGTTTAGAAAACATAAACAAAGGACAAACAGCCTACCCTTTCCACAGCATGTTCCATTTCAGCAGCATTTGTCTTCTGAAACTCCAGCTTCATCCTTTCCATTTCAGCTTTCAGCTTGTTGACGGTAACTTCATGATCATGCAAAGCTCTCTGCTTTTCCTCCTCACGTAGCAGTCCCAACTCAACTAACTGTTGCTTTCTCTGAGAGTTGACCTGGATAAGTTCTTCACGTAGCTGGTGAACCTGGCTCTCCAACTCTGCAATTGTCTGCAAAACATTAACAGTTTCTTTTAATTATTGCATTTGACAACAAAATCTCATTAAAAATGAAATTGATTAAGAAAGGCATAATAGAGAATTGGAGTAAGCCTGTGTGGAACATAAAAACTGACTGTAAGGGCTTCTGTAAGAACAAAAACAGGAATTGCTGGAGAAACTCAGCAGCATCTGTGCAGAGAGAAACACATTTAACGTTTTGAGTCCAGTTACCTTTCTTTGAAACATACTTTCTCTCCACAGAGGCAGCTGAGGTTCTCCAGCAATTTTCATTTTTGTTTGAGATTTCCAGCACCTGCAGTTCTACATTGGTTCTGTGTTCACAAAGGAGAATATAAGGAACATACTAGAAATGTTGGAGACCACAGGGTTTAATAAGAGGGAGTAACTGAAGGAAACCAGTATCAGTAGGGAAATGGTGTTGGGATGATTGATGGAAGTGAAGGCCAATAAATTGCCACAGCCTGATAATCCACATCCCAGATTACTGAAGGAAGTGGCCCTAGAAATAGTTGATTCGTTGGTGGTCATCTTCTAAGAATCTATAAAATCTGGAACAGATTGAAAGGTAATGTAACTATTTCAGGAGGGAGGATGAGAGAAAACCAGCAACTATAGATTAGTCAGCCTGACGTTTGTAGTAGGAAAAATGATACAGTCCACTATAAAATAATTAATAGCTGAGCACGCGAAAAACAATAGCGGGCTTGGACAGAATCAGCATGAATTTACAGAAGAGAAATCAGGATTGGTAAATCCAACAGAATTCTTCAAGGATCCAAATAGAAGTGTTGATGATGATGGGGAGCCAGTGGATATGGATTATTTGGATTTACAGAAATCTTTTGATAAAGTCTCATAAGAGATTTGTGTTAAAATCAAAGCACATGGGGTTAGAGGTTTGGGACTGAGATAGGTAGAAAACTGGTTGGCAACAGGGAACAAATGTAGGAATAAATGGGTCTTTTTCTGAATGGCAGGCAGGGACTAATGGAGTTCCCTGGGGATCAATGCCAGAATCCCAGCTATCACAGGGTATACTAATAATTTGGGTGAGGGAACTAATGTAATATCTCCAAATTTGGAGCTGACACAAAGCTGAGTGGGAGGGTGTGCATCCGGAGAAGCAGATATGCTTCAGTGAGATTTGGTCAGGCTGAGTAAGTGGGCAAATGCATGGTAGACCCAGTGTCATGTGGACAAATGTGAGGTTATTCATTTTGGTAGCAAAAACAGGAACGCAGATTATTACATGAACAGTTATAAATTGAGAGAGGAAAATGTGCAAAAAGACCTAAATATCAACATACATGCTTACTTTCAGTGACTGGTGTAGGAGCAGCCAGCAGTAGAGAAGGCAGTTAGTATGTCGGCCTTCATAGCAAGAGAATTTGAGTACAGGAGCAGAAATGTTTTGCTGCAATTATGCATGGCCTTGGTGAAACCACACCTGGAATATTGTGTGAAGGTTTGGTTTCATTATCTGATGTTCTTGCCAAGGAGGGAATGCATAGCAGGTTTAACAGAATGATTCCTGAGATCGCAGAACTGCTGTATGGGGAGAGGTTGAATCAATTAGGATTATATTTGCTGGAGTTCAGAAGAATGAGGGGGCATGTCATAGAAACTTCTAAAATTCTACAGGCATAGACAGGGTAGATGCAGAAGAACTGTTCCCAATGGCAGAGGTGTCCGCAATCAGGGATCACATTATAAGGATATAGGATAAACACATTTACGGCTGAAATGGGGAGAAACTTCTTCACCCAGAGAGTAGTAAGCCTGTGAAATTTGCTATCACAGAAAGGAGTCTCGGCCAAAACAGTATATGATTTCAAGTAGGAGTTGGGTGTGGAACTTGGGGATCAAAGCATTTGGTGGAAAAACATGAACAAGCTGAGTTGGATGATCAGAATGAATGGCAAAGCAGGCTCAAAATGGTGAATGGCTGACTCCTGCTGTCATCTTCTACGCTTCTTTGCACATCTGTGAAGATTCAGCAAAGGCTGGTTTGTACTTGGCTGAGATACCTCTACAGATGAACAGCCTGCTGATACTTGCTGTTTAAGCTTACCCATGAGAACTGGTTACTTAGGTAAGTGACCAAGGGCTACAGTTCAAGCAGTAATGCCATAAGGATGGAGCTCTGTTTGACCAACGGTAATAACTATATATAAACTAGTTTATACCCAGAGATACTGTACCTAGATGCCATGTGATCACCACTGACTTTAGAGTGATGTGACAAAAACCCATATTTAATTCATGGTATACAGGAAAAACAGAAGTTCTGATTTTATAAAAGCAGTCTAATGACGGAACAACCATGCCATGTTGAAAAATCAGTGAAAACTGAGAATTAAGATTTTTTTTATTGAGTTTAAAAAGTTTCAACTGAATCAACATAATCAATTGCTCATAATGGTTAAGAAGTTAATGATACCTAATGAAACCATTAAAAAAATGTCTGGGATCTGCATTCCATTGGCTACATTGATACTCATGGCCCATTTCTAGTAGCCTCAGAAGTGGTGGTGGTGTTGGGTTATGTTCTTGAACTACAGTAATGCATGTGCTAATGTTGCTCCAATGGTTGTGGTGAGAGTAGAATTGCAGAATATTTACTAGCAAGACTTTTAAATGTTAACATTTGGATGGACTTGACCACAATCATACACGCAAAGCAAGCGCAGATACAGAAATAAAGTAGGACTGTGAATTGCATGTTGCCCTTTATTACAAGGGAACGTGAGAGCAAGAATATAGCATTCTTGTTCAAGACTTTAAGGCTTTGGTGAAACCGCATCAGAAATATTATGTACAGTTTTATTTTCCATACTCAAGGAAGCTTATGCTTGCTTGGAGCAGGTACAACTGAAGGTTGACCACACTGGTCCCTGGGATACAACGAACAAAGAAAATTACAGCACAGGAACAGGCCCTTCAGCCCTCCAAGCCTGCGCCGATCAAGATCGTCTGTCTAACCTGTCATCTATTTTCTAACGGTCTGTGTCCATTTGCTCCCTGCCCATCCATGTACCTGTCCAAATATATCTTAAAAGACGCTAACGTGTCTGCATCTACCACCTCCGCTGGCAACGCATTCCAGGCACCCACCACCCTCTGTGTAAAGAACTTTCCACGCATATCTCCCTTAAACTTTCCTCCTCTCACTTTGAACTCATGACCCCTAATAATTGAGTCCCCCACTCTGGGGAAAAGCTTTTTGATATCCACCCTGTCTATACCCCTCATGATTTTGCAGACCTCAATCAGGTCCCCCCTCAAATCTCCATCTTTCTAATGAAAATAATCCTAATCTACTCAACCTCTCTTCATAGCTAGCACCCTCCATACCAGGCAAGATCCTGGTGAACCTCCTCTGCACCCTCTCCAAAGCAGCCACATCCTTTTGGTAATGAGGCGACCAGAGCTGTACACAGTACTCCAAATGTGGCCAAACCAAAGTCCTATACAACTGCCAACTCTTGTACTCAATACCCCGTCCAATGAAGGAAAGCATGCCACATGCCATCTTGACCACCCTGCGTTGTCACCTTCAGGGAACAATGGACCTGAACACCCAGATCTGTCTGTTCATCAATTTTCCCTAGGACTTTTTCATTTACTGTATAGTTCGCCGTTGAATTTGATCTTCCAAAATGCATCACCTCGCATTTGCCCGGATTGAACTCCATCTGTCATTTATCTGCCCAACTCTCCATTCTATCTATATTCTGCTGTAATCTCCGACAGTCCCCTTCAATATCTGCTACTCCACCAATCTTAATGTCATCTGCAAACTTGCTGATCAGACCACCGACACCTTCCTCCAAATCATTTACATATATCACAAACAAATCAGGACTTCTATGATGGAACATTGAGTAAATACGGTCTATATTCTCCAGAGTTCAGAAGAATGAGTGAGTATCTCAACGAGACAAAGAAGATTCTGAAGGGACCTCAGCGGGTAGAAACTGAGAGTAAGTTTCCCTTAGTTGTGGTGTCACAAGAAAGTGATAAGGAGCTATCATTTAGGACTGAGATGACATTTCTTCACTCAACATGTTGTGAATATTTGGAATGCTCAACCCAGACTAGTGTGTATGCTCTATCGTTAAATATATTTAAGTCAATGATAGAGGGATTTTTAGTCTCTCTGAAATGAAAGGATATGAGAATGAGTGGAAAGTTCTGGAGAGTTCTGGATAATGATCGCTTATTAGATGGCAAAGCAGGCTCGCTGAACGTTACATCTGCTTCTAGTTCTTATATCTTCTTGTGGCTTCAGGTTAGGAGCACCAGGTCTCTATACCAGCAATGCTGAAGGTCTAGTGATGCATGTCGAAATCAGGTTGGTGTGGAACTTCAAGGTAAACCTGGGAGATACTTGCATGTAACTGGTACCATTGCGTTTCTCAGTGTTAGAAGACTTAAAGAGAGGTTATGACCATGAAGTCAAATTTCAGTGTTGATGGTGACATCATCTTAATGGAGGCAACCTTGAGGATAAAATTAACCTTTAGAAATAAAAGATTCTTGGAAATGATCTTCAACTACAAGTCATGCATATCTGCAAATGAATTGTCTTGATTGACCTTCAGAAATTCCCACAAAATTTCTTTGGCTTTTCATGGAATCATAAACACGTCTCCAAATTTCACAATTTTCTCTGGGCTCCTTGTTCTTTGATCATTTAGTATGAAAACATTCTTCTCCAGACCAAGAGGGGGGAGTAATAAAAGCATTAGCTGTGGTCTATAGTTCCTCTAAGTAGGAGTACAGGATATTGCTGTCAATGAAGCTGTCCCAAAGCCATTGCAGATGACTGTCTGAAATGATCGAGCTGAAGGCCAGAAAGACCGAGCATTTCTTTGGAAGATGAGCATCTGTGATGGTGAATAATTCAGCATGAGGTTTTGTAGTTGGTGCTTAGAACCAGAACATCAGTATGTACAGAATTTAGTTGATTTGTGAAACTACAATATAGAGCAGCTACTATTCCTATAAAAACTAGAGAAAAAACAAATACAGAAAAAAACAAGAATGTTAAAAATTAAAATATGCCCTATTTACATTTCTGGGAGGTGAAATGGTTCATGCAAACAGTTGACACATTTTGAAGCATGCAGAAGTCCACATTCTAAAAATGTGAAAGGAATGATAGCAAGTGTAAGCAGCTCACAAGTCTATTTATTAAACACTATGTCTTGCTAGTTTTGCAAATCAAAAAAAAATCCAATTAGCTATACATGAGAAGATCAAAACCCAGTGTGCTTGAGTGCATGTGTGTGGGGGAGCAGCTGATATAAAGCGGAACCTTTAATATTTAATCATATTTATTGATGGGTTATTAATTATCATGAGAGGCGATCTTAATTTTTCTCATAGCCAATCGAGGCCAACATGACAGTGTTCCAAGTAGCACTGAGGTAATATACAGGTCTAGATTCACTTATTGTAAAGACTCCAGATTGGTTTCTCTTAAGGATAAAAGAATAAATTGAACAGCAATACCCTTGCCACATTTTTGAAGCAGCACATGAAAGGCACATTGACTTTACCGACTGTTGTTCTCTTTATTAAATATTTTGCAGTGGTTTTGGGAGAATTTTAATTACAGAAGATAATTCTGTGTGGTACAGCCTAATTATGAAAATTTTAGAAATGTTCAACTATCATTAATTTATTTGGTAAAATTTAAAGAAGGCAGTTTGGACTGTTTCTGGGTTAGTATCTAAGTGAACCAGTTGCCTACGCTTGCACATTCTGCAGTAACATGTATAGTGAATACAAATTAGGAGCTGAATCTCATATCTGTGTTGCAGTTCTCATTTACTATTCGAATACTGTACTGAAATCTTAAGTCTCAAGGTGGATGAAAGGAAAGAACCTCTCTGAATATTAGCTAATGTCACATTTGCAAGTCTTGAGAAGATCAGTGTGCATAAGATCATTTCTTGCAAGCAATATGTGAATTGCTTTGTACTGTTCCACTGATGGAAACTATTCCTGGTCTGGGATTAAACTCTTTTCATCATAAAGCCCCATCTGGTCCAAGGTCCACGTCAGTCAAACCTTTCCCTTTAAACTTACTGCTTTGATTCTACATCAATTTATTCAACTGCAGTTGTGTGACTCAATGAAAAGACAGCATCATTTAAACCAAAAGTATTTCCTTCATGTAATGGCCATAATTAAAAACAATGGTTATGAAGGAGTAAAAACAGGATAATATTTCTGATAGCGCTTCAAAGGCTGACAACTGTCAGTGACTTTGAAGATGCTAATCAGAAACGGAGCAAGAAGATTCCATTAAAGGCTGTGCCTAGAAAAGAAGTCAGTTTATAGTTAATTAAACCATCTCAGAGGCAACCTTGCGTCTGCAACTTATCAGAGTATGTATTTTCCTGTTTATTGCATACCACAGCAACACTGCAGGAGATAACATTTTGCAAATAGGCAACAAAGGAAGGTTTTACCATTATTTTACATAATTCTGTTTAACTAACTCTGATGGAGGGGAGAAACACGTTGAAAATGCAGATTGTTTAATGTATGTTTTTGAGTCTTGAGAAGATCAGTGTACATTAGATCATTTCCAGCATTTCACAGATATAAAGTACTGCAAAGGATTTTAGGAATAGTTTTCATAGGTTAAAAATGTTTAAAGATCACCAAAAAAAAGCAGAATTTAAGAGAATTCAGGTATCACAAAATCAAAAGTGCCAAAGAGCTTTCAACTCCCACAGATGGTTTATTATACTAATTATATCTACATCAGCGGGTGTATGCAGGCTGCATGACTTTGGGAAAGGTCGGTCCTGATAATGCCTTAGAAATTAAACAGTGGAACCTTATAGCTCAATGAGCTCAGATTAGGATCAACTTGCTGCAATAATATTGCAAATTCCACCGGGGAAAAAAAACAAAATAAGCGCTAATTTAATCCTTACAAAAAATGATGCTGCAGAAAAATACTCTTAATTATAGTGATAAGAAATGTCTAATAAAAAAAAACTACTATATTGCACAGTATAAAAGTCAAATCACAAAGCCACATAATTTCCCTTGAAAATATAGTGTTATAGAAATAAGAGGATGGACAACATCAATGCATTCTGGGACAGTAAGAACAGCAGATGCTGGAGTCAGAGATAACACTGTGGAGCTGGAGGATCACAGCAGGCCAGACAGCATCAGAGGAACAGGAATGTTGGTGCTTCAGGTTGGGACCGTTCTTCAGAAAAATGTCTGAAGAAGAGTCCCAACCGAAATGTCAACTTTCCTGATCCTCTGATGCTGCCTGGCCTGCTATGTTCCTCCAGCTCCACACTGTTATCATGCATCCTGGGCCAGGAGGTATCTATGCAAAAGGTATGGATTATATTTCAACAGCATTATATCTATTGTCCCCTTGTGACGTTTCACCAGTATAGTTGAGAAGTGTTTAAATTAAACAGGCTTGGGCGTACAAAAATTGTAAGAGGAATAAGGTGGTAAAAGAGTGAGCATGTTGAATAGTACTAAAGAAGGAAGTAGTACTATAGTAAATACATAGAAATATATAACATAATCAAGAGCAGTAACAATATCTTCACGAAGGTGAAATTATGACTGACAAGTTTACTAGAATTCTTTGAGGAAATAACAAGTAGGATAGATAAAGGGGAAGTAGCAGATTTAACATATTTGGATTTTCAGAAGTTGATTGATAAAGTGCCACACATTAGATTACTTAACAAGAACTTGGTGTTGGAAACAGTATATTTGCATCGATAAAGGATTGGCTAATTAACAGTAAAGAAAGTTAGGATAAGAGAGGAATTTTTCAGAGTAGCAACCTATAGGAGTGGAGTGCTACAAGCTTCAGTGTTGGGACCACAATTATTTACAACATTAATGACTTGGATGAGGAAATTGAATGTACCATGTTTGCAGATAGCACAAAAATAGGTGAGAAGGCAAGTGGTAAACATGACATAAAAAGTTTGCAGCAAAATACAGTCGGGTTTAGTGAGTAGGAAAAATATTGGCAGATGGGATTTAAAGTGGGCAAATGAGACTTTATGCAGTTTGGCAGGAAGAAATGAGAAAGCTGAATATTTTTTAAATGGAGAAAGATACAGTACCAAGGGATTTGGGAGTTCTTGTGCATGAATCACTGAAAGCTAGCATCCAAGATCAGCAGATAAAAAGAAAGGCACATTGATGTTGGCCTTTATTTCAAAAGACAATGGAGTTTAAAAGTAGAGAGATTTTGCTGAAATTAAACAAGGCTCTACTCAGTAGCTAGACCACAGCTAGAATACTGTGAACAATTTTAGACCCTTATCTACTAGCATTAGAAACAGTTCATTGAAGGTTTACTAGGCTAGGCTGATACCGGGTATAGAAGGACAGTCTAAAGAAAGAAAAGAAACCTACAGCACAGGAACAGGCCCTTCGGCCCTCCAAGCCTGCGCCGATCAAGATCCTCTGTCTAACCTGTCATCTATTTTCTAACGGTCTGTGTCCATTTGCTCCCTGCCGATCCATGTACCTATCCAAATATATCTTAAAAGACGCTAACGTGTCTGTGTCTACCACCTCTGCTGGCAACGCGTTCCAGGCGCCCACCACCCTCTGTGTAAAGAACTTTCCACGCATATCTCCCTTAAACTTTCCTCCTCTCACTTTGAACTCATGACCCCTAGTAACTGAATCCCCCACTCTGGGAAAAAGCTTTTTGCTATCCACCCTGTCTATACCCCTGAGGAGAGTGTTTATTTATTCATTAATTGGATGACATCGTTGCTGGCTAGGCAGCATTTATTGCCCATCCCTAATTGCCCAAGGGGCAATTAAGAGTCAACCACATTACTGTGGGTCAGTATTCATAAATAGGTCAGACCAGGTAAGGATGGCAGTTTCCTTCTCTAAAGGGCATTGAGTGGAATGGGCCTGTACTCGTTGGAATTTAGAAGCATGAGAGGGAACCTTATTGAAACATATAAGATTCTTATGGGGCTTCACAGGGTAGATGTGGAAAAGTTATAGAGGTATAGAGATGTATAGCACAGAATGAGTCCCTTCAGCCCAACTCAGCCATGCTGACCAGATATCCTAAATTTATCTAAAAACCAAAACAGCTGTGGATGCTGTAAATCAGGAACAAAAACAATGTTTCTAGAAAAGCTCAGCAGGTCTGGCAGCAACTGTGGAGGAGAAAACAGTTAACGTTTCTGAGGAAGAGTCTCTGGACCCGAAACGTTAACTCTGTTTTCTCCTCCACAGATGCTGCCAGACCTGCTGAGCTTTTCCAGCAACTTTGTTTTTGTTCCTGATTTACAGCATCCGCAGTTCTTTTGGTTTTTATTTAGTATTTAACTCACTGCCAAATTTTTTCTAGGCATGCCCGCCTTGAAGAAGTTCTGTTCCTCTCTCTGACAGGATTTCCGTTCCAATCTTTCTTCGTGCCCGCTGACTTTAATTTCACTGTCATCCCTAGTGTTTGACCAGGTATTTGCTAAAACCAGTTCCGAGAAAGGGTCACCAGACCCGAAACGTAACTCTGTTTTCTCCTCCACAGATGCTGCCAGACCTGCTGACCTTTTCCAGCAACTTTGGTTTTGTTCCTAAATTTATCTAGTTCTATTTGGCCCATATCCCTCCAAACCCTTCCTATTTGTATAGCCATCCAAATGCCTTATAAATGTTGTAATTGTACCAGCTACCACCACTTCCTCTGACAGGTCATTCCATACGTGCATCACCTTCTGCATGAACAAGTTGCCCCCCCCTTAAGTCCCTTTTTAAATCTTTCCCCTCTCACCTTAAATCTATGCCCTCCAGTTTTTGGACTCCCCTACCCTGGGATCAAGACCTCTATTCATCCTATCCATGCCCCTCATGATTTCATAAACCTCTATAAGGTTAGCCCTCAGCATCCAACACTCCAGAGGAAAAAGCCCTTAGTGGGAAAGTCTAGGACCAAAGGACATAATCTCAGAATAAGGAGTCACACATTTAAGACAGGAACAAAGTGGAATTATTTTATGAGCTTAATTTGCTTGACAAACATGCCAGACTTTGAAAGGGACCAAGTACTGAAAGATGCTTACTGTTATGGCCCAGACCAGACACCCTCAAAATATTTTAATGAGGTAGCCGAGACCTTCACTTTTTCTTATTTTAAAAGTGTTACGTTCCAGATGTAATCAACTGGTCAAACTACTGAGTGTGAAGCAAAACACAATTGATTTAATCACTATAGCTAAAATACAAACAAAAGAAAGAGGGGTTTATAATAACTTAATTCTTGGAATACTTAACAGAATTATAGATACAACACATTTTTACTAATTAATTGCTCCAATATAGTAGCATCCTGTAAACACACTCCTTGGCAAAAAGGTAAATTCAGACACTGATCCTTTTCTGAAAAAGGGTCTAGGCCCAAAATGTCAGCTTTCCTGCTCCAATGATGCTGCTTGGCCTGCTGTGTTCATCCAGCTCTACACCTTGTTATCACGGATCCTTACATGCTGTTCTCCAATCCAGGAGGAAAACTGAGAAGGTTCAGAGAGAATAGCAGCTAGGAATCATTCACTGAAACTTCCAACTCTTTTGAGATCCCAAAGGCTTCAACTGCTTAAAGCTAAAAGATACTAGAAAGGCTGAGAGCTGGCCATATCCAGGCTGTTTCCATTGTTCCAACTTTAAAAAAAAACCCAAGGCCTCACAGGTTGTTAACTTAAGTCATCTTAAATTCAGCTGGTCTGCCTTTCAACTTCTCTTCAAAAATAAAACCAGGACAAAATAATCTTTTAAAGTGACAGCATCGTCACATTAGCAATATCCTCTAGACTTTTGGTTTCTGCTTTGCCACAGTCTTGAGAATTGTTCAGTTGTGATGGGCATGCAAGCAAGCAATGCTATGTCTCTCTCTCTCTCTCTTTCTGCAACAATATAAACCTTACAGTCATAGAATTATATAGCATGTAATCAGGCCCTTTGGTCTTGCCCACGTTGACCAGATATCCTAAATTGATCTAGTGCCATTTGCTAATATATTCATATATATTCCGCTAAATCCTTCCTATTTATAATCCATCCAGATGCCTTTTATATGTTGTAATTGTACCTGTCTCCACCACCTCCTCTGGCAGTTCATTCCCTCCATGCACCACCTTCTGTGTGAAAAAAGAAATTACTCTTTAGGCTACTTTTAAAGTTTTACCCTTCACTTTAAACCTATGCCCCCTAGCTTGATCTCCCCTACCCAAGGAAATAGACCTTGACAATTCATCCTATCCATGCCCCTCATGATTTTGTAAACAAGATCACCCTTCAGTCTCCAATGCTCTAGGTAAACTGCTCCAGCCTATTCAGCCTCTCCAAATAGCTCAAACCCTCCAAATCCAGCAACATCCTTGTAAATCTTTTCTAAGGCCCCTCAAGTTTAATAATATCTTTCCTATAGCAGGGTGACCAGAATTGAACACAGCATTCTAAAAGTGACCTCATCAATGTCCTGTACAGCCGCAACATGACATCCCAACTCCTATATTCAATGCTCTGATCAATGAAAGCAAACCTGTCAAACAACTTTTTCAGAGATAATGGGAACTGCAGATGCTGGAGATTCCAAGATAATAAAATGTGAGGCTGGATGAACACAGCAGGCCAAGCAGCATCTCAGGAGCACAAAAGCTGACGTTTCGGGCCTAGACCCTTCATCAACACTCTGTCTACCTGTGACTCTACTTTCAAGGAACTATGCACCTGTACCCCAGGTCTCTTTGTTGGGCAATATTCCCAAGGGCCCTACCATTAACTGTATAAGTCCTTTAATGAAAACCAATTGAATAAATATCTCAGCTAAGTATTTCCTGAGAATTAGAGAAAGCTACAGTAATCGACATCTATCATCTCCTTATAAATGCTGAAAGCCGAGCTGTTAACTCAATCATGACACGTATATCTAAATGGCAGGTTACTGAACTGAGGGTCTCCCACTGCTCTGTGACCAACAGCAATGTGATCTCAGCAGAAAATCAAAGAAACTGTGAGAAAGTAAACTCATTTTATCCTTTTAGTTTGGTCTCTTGACCAAAAGGGTTTGCCCTACTTTTCCTGTTGTAACCACTCTGCAGATGAATGCTTATGGTGTATTAGGATTAAAGGGGGCATATAGTTAAATGTCGTACAATACCTCGGTTGATAACCAGTTATCCACATGTTGAAAGCATAAGTTTGTTTCTAATAAACAAGCTGTTTTTGAATTTACTGAAGAAAATCTGGTGCAAGTCTCTTGATTTAGATAGCTGCAATAAAATGAAGCAAACTAATTTATACTGGTGACAAAAAACAAGACATTGAGGCTTTTGAAACAGTTTATGGAGCAGTGGGACTTGACTTTCAGTGCACTCCTTCTGTCAAAAGTAGCAACAGATACAACTAGGAAGGGAACATCGCTGGATTTGGTGCTGGGGAATAAAGTGGACCAAGCGTGTGCAGGGGAATATTTGATCATTAGATCATAAAGTTTGGGCTAGTAATCTAGAACAGCAAGGAATAATCTAAAGCAATACTTCTAAATTGGAAGAGGACTAAACTCAATGGGATGAAAGGGGATATAACCAAAATAAAATGGAACCAAAGGCTGAAAGCAGAAACCATAAAGAAACAATGACTGCTCTTAAAGGACGAAGTTTTCATATAGAGGGTTAGGTAAATTTTAAAAAGAGGAGAAGGTAGAGGAACGAAAGTTCGTACTGTTTGGATGACAAAGGAGATAGAGAACATGATGAAATAAAAATCACCATGGACAGAATCTTCCCAGGCCCACGTGCAAAATTTGGGAGAGTTGTGTGAGATATCAAGAGAAGTCTTTTGTGACTTTGAGACTGACAAATCGCATTTTCCAACCGAGTCTTCGACGCTGAGACAAGGTTCTCTCTTGTGAGTGGTGAGAGGCCTATTAATAGTCACTTTCACTTAGTATCTCCATCTTTATGACCTAATCTCACCTCAAATAATATGGATAGAAACTATACACTGAGAATAATCAACATTAAAGTCGAAGTAGGTATCTGGCGACTCCACGTTGCTGCTTCATCCTCGGGGCCAACATCTCAGGGATGACATGGGCAGTGACAGCAGTATCCATTGACATGTATCAGTCTCACTGCACCATCTTTGCCTCTAATCCACTTACAGTATGCTTTTGCACTTTAGTTCTAAACTTTGGAGCGCACAAGCACCTGTCATTGCAACATTGCAATATAGGGACAGGCAGCCAGCTCACAGACTGGACAAGGCTGCAACTCGCTGCTCGCTCACATACTCTGTTAGGGCAGATCCACTTTCTATCTACCTGGTTATTCACAGTATCCTTGCCTTGTCTTTACTTTTTGCACTTTGTCCCCTCTGCCAGACCTAATGATTCATAGAAATTCCTTGCCTTGCTGTTAAGTGCAATCAGAAAGCCAGGCAGCATGTCATGGTAATGAGCAGTCATCAGGGGGTAGACAGTTTACTCTTCAGCACCATTCTATCTCAATACCATACCTATGCCAGCAGCCTACATAGCATTGCATGTGCCTCAATCAAATGGTCATGTCTAAGCTGAAGGAAAGCAGTCCTCAGTCAAGTCCAGGATGGCTGCTGTCAGTGAAAGGCTTCGTCTGCTAGCAATCGAGGAGTGTAAGTATGGTCCGTTGGCACTCAGCACAGTCATGGTCTCTTGGCTCTTTCGGTCCTACTGTGGGCCCTTCCATCCTGGAATTAGACAAAGGAACAGATTGAGCAAAATGAAAGAGAGTGGCACAGCTATTCGAGTTTCTGCAGTTGAGTGCAAAAGTGGTGGGTCTCTCGACTGAGTGAGTAGGAGGCACTGAGGCTGTGCAGGGTTACTGGTGTGAGAGATTGAGTGGGTGAGAGTGAGTGACACAACAGTATGCCTGTAAGGTTGATTGTGATAGAGTTTGAGCCTTGGCAGAAGATGGGTGCAGTAGCAGAAATAAAGTAAGTGTATGATAACGAGACAATTGGCACTAATCCTGGCAGAAATGAGAAGATCTCAGTGAAAGACAGAGGGGTCCATAAATCTTTAATGGTGGCAAGACATATTGAGAGAGTTGTTTGCAAAGTATATGGGCTCTTGGACTTCATAAATAGAGGCACGAAGAAAAAAAGCAGGGAACTAATGCCATACATTTATAAAGCTGTATTTAGGCCAGGAAATGTTGCATCCAGACTGGCCAGCATGCTATCAGGAGGATGCAAGGGTCTTTGAGAAGGTGTAAAGGAAAGCTGTCAGAATGGTTCAAGTGTTGATAGATTTTAGCTACAAGATTATATTCGAGAAATAGGGACTCTTCAGCTTGATACAAATATGGTTATGGGTATATCAGATGGAGGTGTACAGGGTTATGACAAAGTATGTGCATGTGTCTGCCCATGTGCTTGTGTGTGTGCGCGTGTGCGGGTGTGTTTTTGCACATGCTGCAGAGAGCGCAGCAGACAAAAATTTTGCTCATCTGGAGACTAGACAGCCAACTTAACACATCCTTGAAAGTGAGATGCATTGGGTCCACCAAATATGGGTACTGTGTAATTGCACATGTGTATAGCCTGGTGTGTGGAAACATATTTTTACAGTTGTCCTGTGATGACCTGGAACTTAGTCTTTGAAGATGAGCAAAGGAGAGACAAACAATAGTATGAAAGGAAATTGTTCAACCTTAAGGGAAATAAACTTGCATTGCTCCAGGAATAGAGCAGGGGAAGGGGACTGACTGGATTGTGCTGCAGAGCGTTGACATAAACTTGATGGGCCTAATGATCTACTTTCATGATATTATGACACTCTATGTTAAAAGTAAAAACTGTGACATAGTTAATTCCAGCTCTGTGACTACAACTCACTTAGGATTCCTTTGGTAATTAATAATCCAGTTAGCCTTACCAGAATAAATATACATCTGTTCAAACTGCTGTTTATAAATTGTTAGAAATGAAACCATCTTATTATGATACTTAATACTAAAATCAATACATCATACTTTGAAACTCCATTTACCAGCTTTGTCAATTTACAGTCTCACAAGCACTATCGTGCATGGCTTACACTCATTACATATGATGGTGCCCACATTTTTACTTTTCTGATGCATCTTCAAATCACACTGAATAAATTCACTGGCAATTTAGAAATTGTTATTTTTATAATTGCTTTTCCTTCCAGTCTAGTGCATCATTAGACATGGTTTTCTATTTGATACAATTGGAGAAGATATTTATATTCAACTGAAAAACACTCAATTGTCATAACACACATAAATATGCCCTAAAGAAATCTCAAAATTCTTTATGGAACACAATGAGGTTCAATTATAGAGAATATATAATCTGAGAAATTAAAATTCACAACTCACAGTTGTCATAGTAACAACAATGTTACAACTATTCCACTAGTAAAATTAATCTTTATTACACCTCCCCTTTTACTGCACTCTGATTACCTTCCAATAGCAAGTCACTTCTTTATGTACATAGATTTAACCACTTTCTTAGTTTTATTAACACTATGGAAATTCTGAACTGTACGACCGCCTTTTCTGCAGTCCCATGTGTGTGATTCTCCACAACATTTTTAAGAATAGCTTTTGCCAATTACTGAGATATTCAGTGGTTGAGCTATCAAATTACTCATAGCAAGCATCTGGCCCATAATGAAAGTCTGGGAATAAAGAACTCATGGAAGCAAGAAACAGAATCTGTGGTCAAGCGAAGTAGAAGAGACTCAAATCATGTGTTCGTGGCTGAGGTGCTGCTGTATGTATCAACAAGGGTTTGTTTTCTTGTTTGACAGTCATGGTACCAATCTCTGAGGAATGCAGTACAACATTTCTGGCGAAAGCTGTCAGCCAGGGTGAACAATATGCATGGTACCCTGAACAGATATAGAATAAAGTAGCATGTTGTAAGGAGTACAGTAATACAAACTAGCCAAGGGTTGAATTTTTTAAGGAAGACACACTAAATATGAATATTGTTGCATGTTGGCCTGCCAAAGCATTCTTTCTTTGCTTTAAGCTCTCCCATATTCTTTCAGCTCTTTCTTCGCTTTCATGTCTGCAGAACTTCCATCAGCAGACAGATTCAAGTCACAACCTCCATACTTAAATTGTTTACATTGTTCAAGAATTCACATGTACAACCACTGCAATCTGTTGGTTATTTACTGTCACTCAAGATGCATACTAGAATGACGCTTGGCGCTGTTGATGCAGCGACAGCTGTGGAGCCAGTGACTCCTTATTGCACTAGGCCCACAGTGGGGACTCCTGGTTATCAGTGAGGTGGCAGCTGCAACTCCTGGTTGTGCTAAGCCCAGAGCTGGAGACTCCTGGTTATCAGCAAGGCGGTGATGGCAGCGAAGCCAGGGGCTCCTGTTTGTAGGAAAAGTATGGGTCTGTCATTAGACACGGTGATGAAGAGATGGTGCCCGAAGAGTGGCGACTCCAACATTTGTGTGTGCCGTGCAGGCAGCAGCAAGGTGGTGGAGGGGGTGTCATTGGAGCAGGTTTCTTTGGTGAGCCAGATCAGAGCTCAGGATTCATGGTGGAGGCAGCAGAACAAAGATGGGCTCTCTTTCAGTTATATCTTTTTATTCTTTCTATTCTTCAACTATTCAAACTGGCACTGGATCTTGGCAAAATTGAAGCTTTTCACTGTATTTTACTGTATTATATATTGTAAAATACAAGTGGCAATTAATCGTTCAAATTCAAATACATCACCATCAATGAAGTCTCTACATGGAGAACTTCAGTGGGATAATGACATTGACAGCCACCTTGTGCTGTTAACGTTCTTCAACTGGAAAGGAAAGTAAAATGTTTACTAATCTGACCTATGACACTGGTTTGATATAAAAATGGAGAGCACGTCAGTGATATTGCATACCATTTCTGATCCAGTCTGAAGAGGTCGAAGCAAATGGGCTAAGGAGAGAGGTGTTTTTTATTTAGAGATACTACGTAAAATATGTTCTTTTTATTTAGTTTGGTGCCCTTGCAGCAGATTAAAGTTTTATTGATCTAGAAGCTATACAGCTAGTTTAATACATCCTTGCTAGGCAGATGCATTGGGTCCTCCAAATATAGTTGCTGGTAAAATTGCACATGTGTACAGACTGGCTATTGCACCTACTAACCTTCCTGACATGCTTTCTGTCATTCTTTGATATAATATATTCTGAAGCTTCAAAATCAACCCATCAGCGAACAAACAGCTATCTACAGCTGTGGCTTTGAACTGCTTTGCACTTAGTTTAGTATTGAGAGTGGCCTGTAAAGACTTTACCAAATCTCACTTCAGCTATGCGAGGAGATGTGTAAATGTTAGTGGGCAAAATAACTTCAATAATATGTCACTATTGTACAAGTGGAGCATTGAACACATTTCAAGAACCCTCTTCAACTTTGTGTATCACGCTTCAGAGCAAAGTATAATGAAACGTGGGAGCTTTCCATGGAGACAACATACCTGAGCCCCACTAACTGTATCCTCTTAATTGACACAGTAGTACAGCCAAACAGGGAGAAAAGAGAAACATAGTTGTATTCAGGGAGAGTATAGTCAGAAGAATAGACACTATTCTTAGTGGCTGGGATGGAGAGTTCTAAAGGTCATGTTGCCTGCCTGGCGACTGGGTTCAGGATATTTCATCTGTGCTGCTGAGAAGCTTGGAGTATGACAGGAAAGATCCATTTGGGGCTAAAATAAAAAGCAGAACCAAGAAGGTACTAATTGTGATCAGAGATAATGGAAACTGCAGATGCTGGAGAATCCAAGATAACAAAGTGTGGGGCTGAATGAACACAGCAGGCCAAGCAGCATCTTAGACCCTGGGTTAGGCCCGAAACGTCAGCTTTTGTGCTCCTAAGACGCTGCTTGGCCTGCTGTGTTCATCTAGTCCCACACTTTGTTATCAAGCAGGTAATAATCTCTGGATCCATGTGGAATACATAAATTACAGAGGAACTGAATAAGTGCTTTACATAAGTACCTTGTTCATTGTGCAACAATTATTAATCCAATCCTAATCAATCTCTACAGATGGAAAAGAAATAATTTAAACTACTGGATCTTATTTTTGTATGAGGTAGATTCTTTCAGAAATTTAAAACATTACACATATTATTTGATTTTTCCTTTGTCTCCACTCTTTCTATATTTCTTCCTTTTTAATTCATCATCTGTTCCTTCTCTTTCTCTGCCTTATTCAAGTCACATCATTCACTGAAATACACATTATATTGTAATACACTTTTGTGTTATTTTTTCCACTGCTTTCATTGGGGAAAAATGTATGGGTGAGGAGGGTGCCTTGCTCCCCAACTCCCAGATGAAGAAAAGTTTATTGGAAGCCAACAAGTATATTGTAAGCTCACCCTAGACCTGTGGCACTGGAAGTCATTTAGATCAGAGTTGCGGAAAAACGTCTTCACCCAGAGAGTGGTGGATATATGAATGGTCTGCCCCAGAAAGCAGTGGAGGCGAAGTCTCTGGATACTTTCAAGAAAGAGATGGATAGAGCTCTTAAAGATAGTGGAATCAAGGGTTATGGGGATAAGGCAGGAATAGGATACTGATTGTGGATGATCAGCCATGATCATAATGAATGGTGGTGCTGGCTTGAAGGACCGAATGGCCTATTCCTGCACCTATTGTCTATTGTCTATTAAGGCAGCCTACACTCCTTAAATGAAGGACCTCCTGTTGAATGGCAGGCCTCAACAGATGGCATTGCTAGTATTGCTGGAAGAAGAATATGGCAGCTACAGTAAAGTGATTCTTGGCCTTTTATATTGGATATGGATCCTAGAGTCCAGAGAACAGAGGGGAAAAGGTGTTAGGAGTGTAAGAAGAAGAGGAGCCGGGGGCAGCCAGGTTTTGCCAAGCAGGTAATGTGGAGGGAGCAGTGGAATGGTATCTTGGCATGGGGAATGCCCTCATTGCACATGGGGCATTTTAATCCCTTTCTTCCTGTCTTTCCTCATGGAGGCACTGAAAAATGGGCTGCCCATTGTCTTGAGTATTACACCTGCATTTTGGTATGGGCAGCATAATTTCAGGGCTAATTGATGTGTCATTATTTATTTACGCGTGTGCGTGTGTGTGTGTTCTGTGTGATGGTGGAGGTGACCGGTGATAGATATCTTGCTCATTGGTTAAGTGGACAGGCTGTTGGTCCTGTTGTTGCCTGAAGTCCTAACTGTACAGCTGCCCTTACCAAGACATCTCAAGCTTGCACTTCCAGAAACTCACAGACCAAAAGTATTTTAAGCTGAAGGTTGCAGATATACATTGTGAGAAGTTCCACTCGAGCAACATTGAGACCTACATTTGTGAACTGGGTAGGGAGGATACCATAAGGCACAGGGGAGAGTTGAAATTCCAGCAAGATGAACTCATGTTTCATGCTCTACGTTCTGAAGACAATAATATTGGAGGATGGATTTACAGTTCATTATCAGACAGTTCTCCTTGAGTCACTACAACATAATTTGATGGTGTTTTGAATCAAAGACTCAAAATGCTAATTCCTGTTTCTCTCACTGCAGCGGGTTCCAGGCCTGCTGAGTATGACCAACATTTTCTATTTTTTACTTCAGATTTCCAGTACCCATCATATTTAGCTTTTGTACTACAAGACAATCTGTTGTTCTAATATTTCTTCCTTATCGTGGGACATTTCCTGCTGATAGCACTTTGCTGATAAAAGAACTAAAAGATTACAAAGATATTGAAATCTTACAATATCTTATAAAAAAAACCAGAATTTACAGTGATAAAATTGGTACTTCTAGAATGAGCTAAACTACTGCAGCTCAATTATTACCTAACTGATGGTATAATCCTTCAAACTCAAAGGGGATGAACATTGTTGAAAGGAGAATTACACGCATTGATGGCTGTTACAATGATATAAAAAGGTGATAATTCCTCGATGGCTTACAGACAAAATCAGCCTGTCTAGGATCAACATCCTGTTGTATTTCAATTCTCCATTCTCCTTCAAGAAAGCAACATGCTGGTGCATGGGATAGTTGACATGGCCACATGTTGTTGATTGGTAGCACATATCATCAGCTGGTAGGTTGTCTCTGTTTTTGACATTGATAATTACCTGATTTGAAGTTTTGCCAGGCATCTCCTTGTATTGTTCATGCTGCTCACCTTGCATCTACTTGTCCTGTTTCAGTTCATTAATCACACACCCTTGACGATATTGAGTAATATGCTTTAGTTTGGAAATTGTGATCAATTTCAAGCATGAAGCACATGCCCCTCATTCTCATGTCAGAAGGCGTACTGGAAAAAGTAACATTAATTGCAATTTATTTTATCAAGAGTACTTCCAAATCGTGAAACACTAAAATTTGGTCCAGATTTAAAAGGATTCAAACTGTCCATTCCTCCCCTCCTCGTTGCACTCTGAAGTTGGGATTGCGTGTTCAATAATGAAGATATCCTCCATTAAATCTCAGATTCACTTTTATATACTAAAAGCACTGAATAATGAACTAGCAAGGATACCACTATCAAAGTAAAACGAATTTAAAATTCCCTGACAACATGCAAATCCTTTGATTAAAGATACTAACCTACATCTGTTCTGACAGCTTGCAGGGCACGAGCATCCTAACATGCAATAAGCCTCGGTGGACAAATTAATACTTTTTTATAGTCTTAGTGCAATCAACAAGTTCAAATTAGATTGTTTGAGGTGCAATAATTAACACAAATACAAACTTACATAACTGAAGACAAAATCAAATACTGATAATGTTAATCTTCAAACTGCCATTTTTAACCTGTCCAAGAAAATACTTTGTTCTTCTCAATCCAACCTTCCATTTCTTTTTTGACTTTTCAGATCAGCAAAAACATTATCAAATCCTTCTTAAACAAATCTAACATGACACCATCAAGCTATTCTTCAACAAAACTCAATGGTAATCAAATACATGTATCCTTCATCAGGTTATATTTCAATATTTAATTTGGGGATGATCAAACATATCTTATTGAAGATATTAGAACTTGAAAATGATTCTTCTACACCACTTGACAGCTGGGTCAAATAGAAGGAGCTTGAGAAGATGTAAACCATGATATTTTAACACACATGTTTACTTGAATTAAACATTTTCTCAGTGCACTGTTTTAATAGGATAATATAAAATCACATTATTTGATGGACAGCTGGTCGGTCTTGAAATAATAATATTCAAAGCCAAATGCAAATATCTTTTTAAGACATCCACGAGAATCAGTGCATTCATTCTATATGCGCCTAACTCGTTTCTTACAAAGAGACGGGAATGAAATAGAATGCCAGGGACAAATAGCCATCAGAGCATAGGCAAAATGAAAGAGTGCATCGTCAAGCCAGAATTTACTAAATTGTTCAAGTCACTCATTTGTGACTTCAGGAGAGTGTGATTGAAATGAAATATCTTTGGCTTGTGCTGTGATCCCTTATAAAATTGCTCCTCAATCAAAAATCAAGTTTATTCCATGCTCCTCATAATAAATTCACTCAAATATGCAGTTGATGCTATTCTTGTATAAATATTCTGTAAATCTATTACTGTCTTCAACATTCTGTCTATGTTTGCATGCCCACTGTTTAAGAAGTTGGGATTTATTGGGGTTTCAACTTTTTCAAGACGGTCTATCAATGAATGGTGAAAATCAATGACTCCAACTAAACATAATAAGAAGACTTACATGGCCTGGTAAAATGATTTGACAAGCTTCAATTATGTCAATAAAAACAGCTGTTGAAAAAATTCTATTCGTGAATGCTATAGTTTAAAAGTAATAGAGTGATTCTTAGTGTAGTCTTCTGTCCATAAGTGCTGAAAAAAATCTTCAGGTATTTGTAGAAACCAACAGAAGTCATCTTACTTTGGGAAATTGGGTACGGAACCTGACATCTTTCAAAAGCTTCAAATCATTCTGTCCATGCAAAGCAGACACTTAGCCCTATGGACCGACCCTTGCAGGCTCATTGGGTTTCATACTCCTTTTGTTGGAAATGATTTCATATTCATGCTCAACAACCTGGATCCCTGAAGTTATGATCCAAATATTTTTTTCATAATAAAATGATTTTAAAAATATTAAGATAATTCACTGTTTAGTGAAGATGCCTTAGGTGGAATGAATGGACAACATGTTGACAGCACCAACTCATTATGGCCAAACTGTTTGAAAGAGACCCACCTATCCATATTTTTGGGTGTTGAATAATTTAAATTTATTGCCGAGGCATGGAAGTGAATGTGCAAGAAAACAGTAAAGCTTTTAGGTTGCTTCCAATGTATTCATTTGTCCTTTCCTGAATCAGTATTCTTCAAGTAAATGTCCTTCAGGTATCAATGGAAAGATTTTAATATCATTGGAGGCTGTTTTTGTGCCCGTTTTACTGTACTTGCCAGAGATGCAGTCATCGAGCAAAATATCACCGCATTCCCTGAATCTTTCTGCAGTGGTTTCATGCAGGCCTCTTTCCTTCCTGCTGATAGACTTAGGTTTACAGCTCAAAAACACAACGAATCTGAAAGTTTTTTTTATAAAAACGTTCAGAACCAATCTAAATCATTTTCCATGCTGACAATGCACATTTCATCCGTAAGTTTGATGATTCAAATGTGTCCACAGTTGGGGGTTATTCTGTCAAATGGCTTCCAACAGTGACTGTTAAGTTCAAGGATTGGGGGAAAAAAAGGCAACAAAAAAACTCTAGGGGAGAGCAATATGTGTAAACTGCACAAATTCAAGAATACTCCACTGTCAGGATATCCAGTAGTGCAAAAATGAAGGATTTGTGGGAGAAGGTTTGGGGAGGGCAGGAGGTTGAAATGTGGCTGATGGGAATAAAAATGATGTGTGGTTTCCCACAGAGCAAAATAAAAATAAATGATAAAACGTGAACATTCAACTTACGCGTATGACAAAGACCAAGTATGATTCCCAGATTACGGAAGAAATCCAAAATAATGGAACCGTGACTCCACGTGAAAGTGAAAGGCCAAATTCTGTCGCATCAGGGGACATTTTAAAGCTGGCAACCTGCAGTTTCTGCAGATTAAGCTTATTTATCCCTATTCGGCATTAGAAGACTCATACGCGAAGGACTGCACGCCCCCACTAAATCGGCGATCAAGCTTACAACTCCAACATTCCCAAAAGCGAATTGCAAATACTTAAAGGAAGATTTTTCTTTTATTTAGCAAAATAAACAAAAAAAGTCAGCCATTTTCACCTGCGAGTCTCGCCTCCTCCATTCCTGAGACTGGTTTTCATGCTCCACTATGGCGGCACGCAGCTGTTTCTCTAAGTTATCAATCTCGCGTTCGTGCTCTCGGACCAGGCTGTCTTTTTCCGTGTTGTGCTGCTGGAATAGGTGCGTCTTCTCCTGCTCATGCTCCAGCTTCAATTCTACTATCTGATTGGATAAGGAAGAGTACTGTTCATCAATACCGCATCACTATTACCATGACAACAATTCTTCTACTGCATTTTTCCTCTAATTCCTTGTAAATTGATCAATTTGTCAAAGGTATTCCTTTCTTTTTGTATCCCAATAGAATGCAAAATAGAATTTGTGTCATCGTCCCAACACCCCTCTGCAGGTGTTAAAACACTCCATTGAATTTGCTCTTTATATACCTGCTCACTTGTATCCACCCCTCCCACACCATTTTTGGAAACTGATCATTTTTTCCAATTCTTTCCACAATACCTATGAGCAGAAAAGGAATAAATCGATCAACAACTTTTATAAAAACCAGGCTACATTTATAATATTTGCCTGTTACAGAAATAACTGGCCCAAAATTATATTTCTGTAAAATTGTAAAACCTAATCCTTATTTGAACCGTTAAATGCCGATTTCTGCAGCTATTCAAATTAAAAATGAGGTTTCAATGAAAACACGCACAAAAGGTTTTTTTCTTTTTAAATCTTTACAGAATAGAATTTGGATTTTATTTTTGTGGAAAAATCAGCAGGTTACAATTTTACAGTTCAATTTTCACACAGACAAAAATAAACCAATTTACAGTCGGTTTTACATGAAAGCCGGAGTATTATCTCGCTGTCAGCTACGTGATTCTGAAATAAACAGACTTACGTGTTCAGCAGGACGCCTGCTGTGCTGGTAGCTCGCTATGATTACACATAAAGCAGTCTATTCCCCAATATTCTGTTCTCAGTCCCTACCAAGCTGGATACTGTGACCTTGGCCAATCCTCAGCTCTTCTCACTAGGTTTGAATGGTAGTCTGAAACCGAGGCCTACTTTCTACTGCTTTGATACTAATCCGCCCAGACTGTGCACAATGGCACCCTACCTGGCCTTCTGACTATAGGCAGCCAGGCTGGCTTTGAAGCAGGTGATGAATAGGGGCCTGCAGGATGCCAGATTTCCAGCAAATGCCAGGCCACACAGCTGCTAGGAACAGTCACTTACATTTTTCTTCAGTTTTGGTTGATTTTCATCGAGATGTCATTCGGACCAAAAGATATAAGCTCATTTTAAGCACAGACATTCTCTTGTCTAACAGCTGATGGCTAGATCACTCTCAAATGCTTCTACATGCGCAGGGCATTCTAAGAGTACTTAACCCTTAGGCAACTTTCAAACTGAAACCAATTAATAAATTCGACCCCAAGGGACGTCTCGATTCGAACTTTTCTTTAACAGATTTCACTATAGACACATTCAATCTTGAATGTTGTAATGCTGTCCCTCCCTTCTCTCCGCATGCAAACAATAAAGCCAAGGTTTTGCAGTTTACGACGACTTTGCTAATGTATAATATTGCAAACCCGCATTGTGGAGCACTGTTCTAATATTCATCAGTTTAGATTCCACTGCCCTGTACTGAACTGAATCAACGCTGCTTACATTCATGATGCAGCCCTACATATTTCAATTATTTATTATTTCAAAGAGAAAGATGTTTTAAAAAAATGAAGCGGGATTAGGCATGTCGTAAAAGACAAAGAGAAAAGCAATGGCAGCAACATTTTGAGGTTAAGAGTTTTGTGCTCATCAGTGAAGGGAAGCATGAGCTTGTAATTTAAAGCAAAACTGATGTCCAATTTAAAAGAAAACAGATGCACTGAAAGGGTAATAATTGTTACTGCTAATTAACAAGAACAGGTGCTTTATTTCAATTTTAAATCCTGCAGTGCAAGGCTACATCTTTTCTCTTCTTCAGTCTCTCCACCCTGCCAAAAAAAGGTTAATCAGTGATTCCTGGGGCATCATCTTCAGACATCATGATGTAAAAAGTCATTTTTCATAGCAGATGCTTTTTTCTACTAGCTTAGTCAATAATGTTTGGAAGGTGAGTTCATTCTATGTGAATCAATATAATGATTAGTCTCAGCATGAGTAATGTTTTGCATCTGTTTACGACAAAGTACCACCTTACCCTCATTCTTCCTTTCAATCTTGTTCAGTCATCTTCCTTATAAAGCAAACAGATTGTTGCTCTTTTTGTTGCTTAAGTCTTTAAAGAAGTGTTATTGGTCACTCAGTGTAATGCACTGTCCACATTAATATGAAATGGCTTAGTTTCTAAGGACCCTGATGTGCACTAACAAGTGCAGAGTAATGATAATGTGGGAGAATCAAAATCATTATTGTTTTTCACTGAATCCCCAGTGACCAGAATTATTCTAAGCATTTCCTGAAAAGGCAGAGAATCTTTGTTTCCATAAAAGTAGAAAAGAATGTGATTATATGTACCTGTTGTTCATATCGTTGTTTGAGTTCCTCCAATTGCCAAGAGAATTCTTTTGATTGCTTCTCTCGGACAGATTTTGATCTACTTAGATCTGCCTCAACCTTCTCCATCTGTAAAATGCAAAAGACAGAATTTTTGATTTGACACTGTAGTCATAGAGACAAAAATCTATAACTACTTCACAACACCAAATACAGCTTTAAACAAAGTGTGTCCAGGCGGGGAGTAAATCTTGACGATGTTGCAGCCACTGTTTTTGCTTTCTATTTGAATAAAACCAAGAAATATCTTGATTACTCGTTTTATGAAAATACCTGGAACAGTTAAAAAAATCAATTTTGGAAAGAAAGTGTTTTAAAAATTATGATGACAAAGTAAATCAATCAAAACAGGATCAGAAACAAACTTCAAATGCATTTGTTATTTTCCTTTGCGTAAAGGCCTCCTCGAGTTACAGATTCTGTCCCTGAGGCATCAGCAGACTGATCTAAGGAATGTGAATTATATAGAGAAAACTGGAACCATCAAAACAGCAGGTTAACCCATTGCGCAGTTGGCAAAGGACAATTTGAAAACATAGTGACTGGTTAAAACGGCTCCGTACTCAATTGTGAGCTAGTAGCACTGACATTGCCAGTGAGATGGTGGATGTCGAAAGCATTGGCCAATTTTTTTTTTGATTCTTGATCCTGAGATTCTGTTTTATAATTTCACTCCGTGCAGAAGTGAACTTCAGTTGTAGGAGAGTCTTAAATGTTAATCATTATTTGTCGCAATGTAACAACTTCTCAAATCTACTTGACAACCTCATATTGGCCCAAAAATGACAGGTCATCAGCATGGGTTATTGGGCCAATGGATTGCTCTATCCTGTGAAGGAAGAAGGTTTACCATATGATCCCTCGCTGATCTCATTCATGCAGAGGGAGGTCCTCAGAAACAGTTCAATGTTTTGCCCTACAAAAGGGGGCATGTCACAAAAGATTTACAAAATTATCATAGGGTTCCAAACAACTAAATCAAGAATGGCAAAGACTCATTAGCGCCACTTTATTTTGGGCTAATTGAAAGGTACTATCTTTTGAAACAGCAAATAACGACCACAAGGGGTAAAGTTGTAAAAATAAATAGTTTTCAATGTTCTTTCACGCATTTATCAATTGCAGTTGGGTGCATAAACTTAATGTTTTTCATGTATATTATGACCAGCTGCAAATACTTGCCAATGCTTTGAAGAACCTTGGCTTCCCACAGACGTCTTCTTCTGTGAAATTCTTCTTCACCATACACATCAACCTCCATTACAAGTCGTTACCAAGTTTGGTTAGTGAGATCATCTGATTTTAGCAACAATCATTTACAGAAGACACAGTTCCGTGCAGGATGCCTCATTCTGTTACTCTTACTTTCCCACTATATGTTCAAACTTGCCAACTGTCACTCATCCACTGAGCTCAGCATCAATCCAATTCGGTTTGAAAATGGAGCTTCGTCAACGACAACACGAAGTATTTAAATGTATTTGAGAATCTTGTCCCTTAGGCTAGTGATAAACTTCACACTATACTTTCCCAGAATGATGACAGCTCAGCAAAGGCCAATAATATCTATTAAAGATCGCCAGTGTACCGTCAGGAATCCCATCCTTAAGGTCAGACATTACAGCCCCAAATTAAATGCTTTCATTTAAATCATACTAGTGGGTATTTGTAAAATATTTAGCACTTCATTGTACAACTAGTTCATTCAAAGTACAGAGAGGTCTCCAGGATTTTGACTTAACAACAGTGAAGGAATGTCCATAAGACCCTAAGAAATAGTAAAAGAAGTAGGCCATTTGGCCCATTAAGACTGCTCTGCCATTCAATAGAATCGTGATGCCTCACATCCACTTTCCTACATTTTTCCTGTGACCCTTGATTCCCCTACTGATCATGAGTCTATCTCTCTCAACCTTAAATATACACAAGAACTCTGTCTCCACAGCGCTCTCTGGCAAGGAGTTCCAAAGGCTCACAACCCTCCAAGAGAAGAAATTCCTCTTTATCTCAGTCTTAAATTGAAGTCCTTTATTCTGAGGTTATGCCGTCTTGTCCTATATTGTCCCATGATGTGAAACATTCTCTCAGTATTTACTCTGTCAAGCTCTTAAGATGTGAGGGGGACAAAGAGGCCACAAAAAGCATGTAAGCAGAGGGACATTGTAAGGGTTAGGATTGGTGGGATGGGAATAGGAGGCTGCAAAGGAGTGACAAAAGTTTTAAACCTGTCAACAAAGTAACAATTAGTAAATGGGATCCAAGAAAACCTCAAATCACACGTAATGACTTCCTTGCTAATGAATGCAGAATGTCTAGTTTGGGGCTTTGTTCAGGAGCTACCGTACTTGGAAAAAATCTAGTAGATATCACTGTACTGAACAGTCAATTGTGACAGTTATTTCTAAACGTGTGATCAGTGATGCAGTAAAGAGTTTATAATTGGCTGGTCAAAACATTTCAACTTTGTGACTGCACAATGGAAATATGTGGCTGTGACCTCATGAGTCTGTAGAAGATGTGTTTAGGATGATGCGTTTTTGCATAGATTCTGATTGATTGATTTTATTGTCAGTGAAAAGCTTTGTTTAATGAGCAGTACAGGCAGATCACCGCAAGCAAACGATGTACAG
The DNA here is from genome assembly GCF_030684315.1 of Stegostoma tigrinum. Lineage (NCBI taxonomy): Eukaryota > Metazoa > Chordata > Chondrichthyes > Orectolobiformes > Stegostomatidae > Stegostoma > Stegostoma tigrinum. The sequence goes on from NC_081375.1 coordinate 8,586,488, forward strand.
ATCAAAAAGACTTAGAGGCATACAAGTTACATTATTTGAGGCTAGAATCCATTCAATATTCTGATAAAGGCCAGAAAGAAGCTGTTCCTGAAACTGCTTGTGCGTGTGTTCAGGCTTCTGTATCTTCTGCCTGAAAGAAGAGGTTGAAGGTGGTCATATCCAGGGTGCAATGGGTCGTTGATGATGTTGGCCGCCTTTCCGAGGCAGGGAGCCATGTAAATAGAGTCCATGGATGGAAGGTTGGATTCCGTGGTGGTCTGGGCTGTGCACAACACGTTCTGAAGTTTCTTACGGTCCTGGGCACAGCAGTTGCCAAACCAGGCCATTATACACCCAGGCAGAATGCTTTCATTGGTGCATCTGTAGTAGTTAGTGAGGGACTTTATGGACATGCCAAATTTCCTGAGCCGCCTGAGGAAGAACAGGTGTTATTGTGCCTTCTTGACTTTTGCATTTACATGGGAAATGCAGGACAGGTTTTTGGTTTTCGTCACTCCAAGACACTTGATATTCTTCACATTGATGTAGATGGGGCCATGTTCTCCTCTTTCTTTCTGAAATCGATGATCAGTTCTTAGTCTACTTTGAGAGACAGATTATTTTCATTGCACCACATCATAAAGCCCTCTATCACCCTTCTGTACTTTGACTCATCGTTGTAGAAGCGTGTGTCAGTTATTTTTTAAAAAGTGTGAATTTTTACCTGAATGGAACAGTTCGTAGTTATTGAGGATGTTGATGAATTGTTCTAATTCTGTTTGTCAAGAGGAGTTTAAATTTCTTATTTGTCAACATGAAGACAGGAAATATCTTTTAGCTTTAGGTAGCAATTTGACTATGCTTTACATAGAAACATGAAAGATAGAAGCAGGAGGAGGCCATTCGGCCTTTCGAGCCTGCTCTGCCATGCTTCACAATCATGGCTGCTTGTCCAACTCAATAACCTAATCCTGCTTTCTCCCCGTAACCTTTGATCCCATTCCCCCCCAAGTGCTTTATCTAATCACTTCTTGAATACATTCAACGTTTTGGCATCAATTACTTCCTGTGATAATGAATTCTACAGGCTCACCATTCTTTGGGTGAAGAAATGGCTCCTCATCTTCTCCTAAATTGTCTATCCGGACTCCTCATACTGTGAGCCCTGGTTCTGGACACACCCACCATCAGGAACATCCTCCCTGCATCTACGCTATCCAGTCCTTTTAGAATTTTATAAGTCTCTTTGAGATACCCCCTAATTTGTCTGAACTCCAGTGAAAACAAACTCAACCTAGTCAATCTCTCCTCATACTCAAGCTCAGTGAATCATCCTTACCAACTTTCTAAGAGAAGTGAAGAAAATCAACAATATGTATCTCATATGTAGCAGAATCTGAGAAATATTCCTATTTTGATGGTGTAAGTCCATCACCTCAGGTCTCCTTGACAGTCGAGATTCACTCATTTGATGCAAGTAGTTGTAGAGTCATCAGCTGTCTTTTTCCTAGTCCTGGAGCCTTGAGCCTTCAGTTCAAATCCAGTCAAATATTCAGCAGCAGCTGTGGCAAAGCTGTTCACTGATTTCTTAAGTGAGGCATAAACAGTGACACAGTGGCATTACACACTTGCTTTGTAAGTCCAAATTTACATGAACACCCTGTGAATCTCTTTACTTGTCACCTGATTGTCTGAAAATTGCTGAGAAAAGTAATGAACGTTGATCAACAGCTTGAACTGGAGCATTCGCATAAATATGTCCACCTGAAGTTGAATCCAGCTCAGCCTAATTTTGTCTCATTTCCATTAAATCCTGGCATTGAAATCTCATAGTGTCAAGTGTCTAATGGCTAAGGATGATGTACAAAACCTGAAAAATGAACATTTGATTTCACTGAAGTTTAGATATCTGACAATTACATTTCAGAAGTGAGCGATTTTCAGCTAAATATTTCCACAAAAAATAAGGTCTGCTTTGAGAAACTTGATTTTTCTTGTGGGTAAACCATTGTTGTTGACATAGTCACCAGATGGCGCTGCATTGTGCACTGGGAAATAACAGGTTAACGCCTACAGTGTTCTGCTGAAGAAAAAGTTTACTCCACTGATATCCCATTTTATCAGAATCCAGCTTAATATCTAACAAAGCCTAAACTATTCCAATCTTTGGTTGACTATAAACACAGACGGTGATGACAAGAAAGCTTGCGATAAGTTAATGATGAAACAGATTTAGTGGCTGGTATGAAAGTTACTGTGTTGGACTTCATAGCTTTCCTCACATCAAAGCATGTCATTTGGAAGCAATCTATTCTTATGCATCTGTTCTGGGATCAATTAGTACCAGTGGAAAACTGAATTCCTTTCAAGAGTGTTTCCCGATTTGAAGTTAATTCTTTTTTCCCTTGGCAAAATGAACTTGTCCTTAGGAACCAAAGGTGCTGCAAGGATTATGCAACCTACAAAATCCACACTTCCAAAATAATTACATAGTCAACTTTGTGTGATTTGAGGATGAGTATGAGGTGCAGCCAGAAAAAAGATGCCAAAAATATGCGAGTTGCTCAGGATACAGACTTTCCAGCACCATGTACCATTCTCCGTTTCCTAAATTTAAGGCAAAAATGATGTGCAACAACCGTGGTGCAATACAAGAAAGAGCTTGTGGATGAATGCAAGTCTTTAGCACTATTCTGAGGATTGCTCCTGTTTGGAACTGTATGTAAAAGAAAGCACTTACATTTAAATCACATCATTCATGATATCTCAATGTGCTTCATGATGAATGAGTTCTTTTTGAGAAATAAAAGGAAATGCAGGAGCTAATCTGTGTGCATCAGAAGAATAATAGGAAAATCATATTTTCAAGTTAAGTGGTCGAGGGTTAAATGTTGGTTTGGATAACAGGAAAGCTCCCAGTTTTTCTTTAAACAAAGGGGTCTTTTACACCTGCTTCAGTTAAATAAATCACTCGAAAAATTACAGCACTACTGCTGTAGCACTCCTCAGTCCACCACTGGTTTGGTGCGTCAGCCTGGATTATAACTTAGGGCATGAACACAATGTTTGACTTAGAGATCAGGGTGCTCTGAACTGAGCCAATGCAAATTTAGGAAAATTAACCAGAGAAAAAAATCCTTTTAAAGGCAAATCATGAGAAACTTGTATAATGTAGGCTGATAGGACTTCATCAAGATCAGGTGTAGTTATT